>NW_015670982.1:883364-897885 GCF_001515625.1 Sinocyclocheilus rhinocerous | reverse complement strand
ATGTGTGTGTGTATGTGTATGTGTGTGTGTGTGTGTGTGTGTGTGCGTGTGTACGTGTGTATATGTGTATGTATATATTTATCAGTCTGGCGAGTAAACAAAAAAATTTACTAGCCAATGGCGATTCAATTGCCAAGGTGTTCGTAGAGGGCTGTCTCATAATATCTTCGTTTATGTTCCGCAGAAGAAAGTAAGCCATACAGGTTTAGAACGACATGAGGATGAGTAAATAATACACACATTCTCATTCATGTCAAAATTGTTCTAGCTATGTCTGATCTCCATATCACACTTCCTCTACTGTTCTGTGGAGCGATTATGGCTGGACAATAAAATCCTGGCATTGTTAGTCTTTAGATGACATTTAATGCTCTGAAATGGTATAAAAAGTTTTTTTTTTTTTCAGAACAGCCATAATTTTGACCAATTCAAGATTACATAGGATAATATACAAGAACAAATCTAGCTAAAATAATAAAGGCATGTTTTCCACATTTTTCACTAAATTAGCTCATGTAAGAATATTGAAACATATTTATATCTACAAATATATCAATATTTTAGGGATGCAACAATTCAGTTCAATTGAGCCCACGGTTCAATACATACCTCGGTTTTTTAACCACGGTTTACGGTTCAGTTCGGTTCCAATGGCTTGGCACATCGGAGTGTTTTTTGCAAACATTTTTAAAACAAATTAAAGACAAAGACTCCTGTACACGTCTGCACACGGTGAGCGTGATTTCACCAAGTACAACATGTTCCTGGATCAACATCCTTGTTGATCCTGGAACATCATTCCAATCAACCAATCAGAATTGAGAGATTCTCCGCGCTTCATAGATATAGTGTTTCTTGAGTAAAGAAAACACTGTACTTATTCAAACATCAGTTCTTTATTTACCCTTGCATCGCAAATGAGCAGTATTATTTTTCCTATTTTTACCCAAAATTGGATGGATTGGCCATTCCCGAGTGCTAAAAAACACATGTAATGTCTGTTTGATTCATACTGGAAGCCAGAGGGCGCCCTCGCGCAGAAACTTCACATATGCATCATAGAAGTAATAGAACTCATGACATTCCAGGAAATCCCTAATATGTACAAAGATATCCAGCTATGGCTGTGTAGAGTTGCGAAATTCCAGGAAATTTCAAGGCTGGAAACTTTCCATGGGAATTAATGGGAATAAACTGGGAATTTGCAAAATGGCAGGTTAGCCTATAACAGGGAGCTTAAATGTAGAAAAAAATCTTGCAGCAGTAAGCCATACAGGTTTAGAACGACATGAGGATGAGTAAATAATACACACATTCTCATTCATGTCAAAATTGTTCTAGCTATGTCTGATCTCCATATCACACTTCCTCTACTGTTCTGTGGAGCGATTATGGCTGGACAATAAAATCCTGGCATTGTTAGTCTTTAGATGACATTTAATGCTCTGAAATGGTATAAAAAGTTTTTTTTTTTTTCAGAACAGCCTTAATTTTGACCAATTCAAGATTACATAGGATAATATACAAGAACAAATCTAGCTAAAATAATAAAGGCATGTTTTCCACATTTTTCACTAAATTAGCTCATGTAAGAATATTGAAACATATTTATATCTACAAATATATCAATATTTTAGGGATGCAACAATTCAGTTCAATTGAGCCCACGGTTCAATACATACCTCGGTTTTTTAACCACGGTTTACGGTTCAGTTCGGTTCCAATGGCTTGGCACATCGGAGTGTTTTTTGCAAACATTTTTAAAACAAATTAAAGACAAAGACTCCTGTACACGTCTGCACACGGTGAGCGTGATTTCACCAAGTACAACATGTTCCTGGATCAACATCCTTGTTGATCCTGGAACATCATTCCAATCAACCAATCAGAATTGAGAGATTCTCCGCGCTTCATAGATATAGTGTTTCTTGAGTAAAGAAAACACTGTACTTATTCAAACATCAGTTCTTTATTTACCCTTGCATCGCAAATGAGCAGTATTATTTTTCCTATTTTTACCCAAAATTGGATGGATTGGCCATTCCCGAGTGCTAAAAAACACATGTAATGTCTGTTTGATTCATACTGGAAGCCAGAGGGCGCCCTCGCGCAGAAACTTCACATATGCATCATAGAAGTAATAGAACTCATGACATTCCAGGAAATCCCTAATATGTACAAAGATATCCAGCTATGGCTGTGTAGAGTTGCGAAATTCCAGGAAATTTCAAGGCTGGAAACTTTCCATGGGAATTAATGGGAATAAACTGGGAATTTGCAAAATGGCAGGTTAGCCTATAACAGGGAGCTTAAATGTAGAAAAAAATCTTGCAGCATAATCTTGGTTAAAACAACCAGATTTAATGCAATTTCAGTTGAATTTCTACCCTGCACATTCCTCAATCACATGCACACAACTTTCTGCAGGGCTATTGAGGACACATCCCCTACATGCACTGTGCATTCCTCTATAACATGCACAGATCATTTCTTGAATCCTACACACAAAATAATGTCAAAATGTCCATCTTGGCGAGTATTTACGTAAATTATATAAATATTACATAAATTTATATTTAAAACTAACTTGTGTGGTGTGTAAACTATTTTGCAACAAAATTATGTGTGTAAGCTATTGTGCGACAAAATTATATAGTCACCTAAGGGGGGAATTCCCCCCTTGTTCATCAAGTCACCATTTATTTGATCAAAAATACAGAAAACATTAATATTGTGAAATATTATTAAAATTTAAAATAATGGTTTTATGTTTTAATATACTTTAAAATATAATGTATTTCTGTGATGCAAAGCTGAATTTTCAGCAGCCATTATTCCAGTATTCAGTGTCGCATGATCCTTCAGAAATCATTCTAATATGCTGATTTATTATCAATTTTGGAAACAGTTGAGCTGCTAAATATTTTTTTCATAGCCTGTGGTACTTTTTTTAGGATTCTTTGATGAAGTATCACAGGTTCCGAAAAAATCCCCCCAAACAAAAATACAAATCATTTTTAATATTTGTATTAGTTTGCATGCATGTCAGCTATGACCAAACAAAATGTTTATATATATGTTTGTATTTGATACAGTTTCTATAAATTTCCCCAAATTTCCAATTAATTCCCATAAATTCCTGTTAAGTTTCCAACTCTGAATATTTCCAAAATTCCTGTGGAAAGTTTCTGGAAAATTTTTCTGTCTCATTCTGTGATAAGAAGCCACATCAGATCACAAAATTAATGACGCTTTTCCACTGCATGGTAAGGCACGGTACGGCTCACTTTTGGGGGGTTTTCCACTGGGTACAGTACCTGGTACCTGGTACTTTTTTTAGTACCACCTCGGTTGAGGTTCCAAGTGAACCGTACCGTTACCAAAACGTGACGTGTAAACTCTACTGATCACTGATTGGCCGGAGAGAATCGTCGGTACCTGCGTCACTGAACTTGCGACACAAAAGAACCGCTAGATTTAAATCAGCACAGCCAGTGAAGGATCGAACGCAACTGTTTTGAACGAGCGCACTTTTTTTAACAACCAAAAAATGGCTGTTTCGTGGTCTGTTGAGGAAGTACAGACGTTCCTCTCATTGATAGCAGAGGAGCGCATCCAGGTTGATGAGGCGACGCGGAATGAAAAAGTTTTTCAGGAGTCGAGGCAGGAGAGGCGGCGCAACTATAACGACATGTGAATAATCCCGCCCACTCTAAAGTGGTACTAAACTGCAGGGGAAACGCAAGCCGAGCCGAGTCGAGCCATGCCGTGCCGTACTGAGCCGTGCCAAGCCGAGTCGTACCACGCAGTGGAAAAGCATCATAAGTTATTTCAGACATTTGACTGATGTTGTGGAGTAAAAACATGTTATAATGTTCTCTTTTGTTTGACAACAGGTTTAGAAACGCTTCTCATTGCAAGTCATTACAAGGGAAGTTGTTTTGCCGTGTGTTGCTTTTTCAAATGCATGTTATAAGTGGGAGGTGTTTCCTCATCCTAGAGCGTGACCTCACGGGCACACAAACAGGTAATTTGCAGAGAAATAAAATGCACGGAAGGTATTTAAATGCAAAAAAAAAATGCAAAAAAACGTGAATGTTGTACCGAACAATTCAATATTATATTGAGAATTGTGGCATCCCTACAATATTCATTAATAAACAGCAACATTAAACTAAATAAAATGCCATATGGAGATGCGATGATGAAAAATTACTGATGATTCATTTAGATGTACCATACAAAAGAACTTAGGACCTCAACAAACAAAATTTAAGACTTTAAGGAATTTAGTATTTGTATGCCATTAAATTTTGAACAGTGATTTTCAAGACATTTTAATACTTTTTCCATTTAAGTGAGTGACTTTGATTATTGAATACAGTTGTCTCTTTCATTTATATCACTAAAATGTGTGAACATAACCACATTTAGCGCTCTGAACAGCACTGACAATAATATTCAGCTTCTGTCTGAAAGCAGTCTCTCTCTCGCTGTCTCTACTCTCTCTCTCTTGCTGTGACTGGAGTGAAGCCCCCGGTCAGTGTTACATCAACACTGGGGCTATCTCTGCTCTCGTCTGTGAGGCTGTCATCTGTCGTTGCTGTCACCTGGCCTGATCTTTTGCATGTTACAAGAGTGGAATATGCTGTGTCAACTGCCAGAGAATTTTGCTATACTGTTGTGCTCAGTTTTTTTGCCTCCTCCTCTCTGTGGGCTGATTCGTTTCTCTGCTGGGCGCTTGTCCAGTACCCTGTCACCTCTCACTCTGTTGCGGCTGCCCACTATTGGACCACTTCATTAGCTTTCCACCTCTGTCATGCAGCTCTGCTCCCAGCTCTGACAATTGGTCAGCGCTCCCGCCGAGGATGCCTTAACGTGTCAGGTTAAGGGGGCAACAACAGCCAACAGTCTGCTACGGTAGGAAGGCTTTGCTACATGAAGCAGCAACTGTGCAGCCACACATCACTGGATGCTGGATGCAGCAGGGGTCCCTTACGAGTGCAAGCGCAGCACGGTGGATGATGGAAATGGCTGGCAAGCCTCCGTGCTGCGAGGACTACAAGGAACATATGAATGAAGAGCGTACAAAAACCATGCAGATGGAGAAAACAGTCCAGCTTCTGCTCGTTCTTTGGATTCGTCAATTGCAACATCTCCCACAATTGTACTAGGCAATTATTCGCCGTGACCAGAGTCACACCCAGTGTCACTTTCTCTGAGAGGAAGAGACAATGTGTGAACTGTCATTATTGAATTAGGTCCAGCAAGCATGTGCAGGAGCCTGCATTTCAAAGCATTCCCCGGCTTTCATCTTCAAATCAAAATGTGTATTGCAACTGGATGGCTGGCAGTCGTGTCAGCGCAGAGGAAAATCAAAGTGGATTAGTCTGAAACTTAGAGGAGAACCAGGCAGTCCAAATAAATGATAGGCCAATTATGTCAGAGGTCAGCGAGAGTTCACCTCATGTGTGCGTGAGCATGTGTGTGTTTTGCCTGGGGAAATCTAAAAGCAGTAGTATACTATTTTACACTTCATTCTTTATTCTATCTCTAGTTCTCTAATTCCCTTCCCTTTTTCATTCTTTTGCTTCGCTCTTTCCCTCATGTACCCCAAGTGGGAGTATGACAACAGCAGATAACACTCAAGACACTACTTAAGAAATTTGGAGGATGTGCACAAATACGTTGCCACGTTCACTGGTGCACAACAAGCTGCAGTCCTAGTCAAAAAAATAATAATTACATTTGCAAATCCCTAATTGGTACTAAATCACAAATGTATGATTTCTAAGCAGGGCTGTGACAAATAATTACTTAATCAATCAATTATTTGTTTAAAAAGCCACACATACATATACACAGACACACATGATTTCCCAATCCTAGTCCTTTCCCAATCCTGTACCCCTCTCTCTCTTACTTTGCATCCTGTCAATTCTCTGTGATCTACAGTTCCAATTATAAAACTACTAAACTATTACTAAACTAGTGTACTAACATGCTACTACAAGTATTTAATTAGTAAACTATCAGTATACCTATAAGTTCACTTTTAGTATAGTTGCAGTACAAGCTAAAAGTATTGATGTAAACTAGTTGTGTAGTCGATCAAAAAAAAAACAATCTGTAGATTTGAGGTGACATCTATTAGAAAGTCACGTAGTGTATGATGATCACAGACTTTTTAGCTTCAGACTTTGATTCCATCCAGTCGGAGGAGATCAAACACATTTGATATTTTCAGCAAATTTTAAAACACATTGTTTTCATTTGTCACGTGTCTCCTAGCAACAACGTGCACGTTTCTATGTGAATTTGTGGTGATCGGAAGGAATTTAAAGTCTGCTAGTGTGAGATCCTCAGTTGTTTAGTGTATGATGCCCCGTTTTCCTTTGTGACTATTTACAAAGTCTGTACGTGTATGATGCCTGGTGTTTTAAAAATCTGTTCAGATTTTAAGTCGTGTAGTGTATTCCAGCCTTTAGTTGCTTTTTTCCTGGACAGATACGACAGGTTTCAGATGGCTCCTTCTTTGTACGGACGACATGCCTCTTTCATCTTTGGGCATAAACTATAGTTACGTCTAGATTTTGTCATCTTAAAGCTTGAGCTTAATTGGAGCAGCAACAATGTTTTAATACATTTCATGTAATATTTATTAAAATGACAATATTTAGCAAAATAAATAATCTAGGTCATGTATTAAGTTCATACATATTTTATTATGAACAACTATTATTAACAATATCTATGAAATTATACTTTTACTTATTGATGTCACACTGAAGCTGTGTGATTTTCGCACACAATCTTATACAGCTAGTCAGCTAACTGTGTTCTGTAGCATCTGAGCTATGTTGCTAAAACTATCTTTTGGATCTAACTGTAATTATTTCCCACATCCAAGTTCCATGTTATAATATACAAAAGTCTAAACATCAATCTCTTAATTTTACAATAAGTAGTGAAACTTACCCAAAATAAAGGCTTAAACATCAAAAAATGCACATTTAAAGAGCTCCTCTTTTGGTGAAAGTTTTCAGACAGCTTTCAAAATGGCCGCCGGACAGTATGAACACACGGAGAACCATATCTCAGTGTGCAATGATCTGATTGACTTGAAATTACAGGAGGTATGCAGCAATAAATACATCAATTGGTTAAGACTTCAAGTAGGATAATACATAATTTTTTCTTTTTATAATCTCAGCTCAAAAATGGAAATGTGCTTAATGGGTACGTGAGCTTAATAGGTACGTTTACCCTACACTTACAAGTATACTACTAGTACACTGATATTTGTATACTTACTACATAAAGTATACTTAAAAATATACTTGAACTTTACTTAAGTATACTTAATAAAATAAACTTGAAGTATACTACTTTTTGGTAAGGTATGCCAATTGAAGCAATGCATGTTTGTGTAATTTCAGTGCTTAGTGGTGTGCCGTAGGATTTTTTTACTTATTAAAACTGTGCCTTGGCTAAAAAAAGGTTGGGAAACACTGACTTAAGAAAAGCAACTTCTCAGAGACAGTTTCAGCGTCCTGACAGTTTTAGCACACGAGAAATGGTGTCACTTAGATCATCCCTGTTAAAGAACCGCTGCACAAATTATTAAAGGTAATGCTAAAATTACAAAATAAATCTAGACAAACTAGTTGACTGAGGACTATCCTGGGGTGCGTTTCCCAAAAGCAACTATGGTCGCAAGTTCAGTCGCTACCAATAGAGTTCAATGGAACTAACGACCATAGTTAGCTAACGATGCTTTTGCGAAACGCACCCCTGATCCATTTCTATCCAAACGTTAGATTCTGTAGTGGAGCATCTCCCACTTGGAAAATCTTGCCTCAGTCTAGCAGGACATAGCCACTATATATTAACTCCAGCCTTGCATTGCTGAGGAGTCTATCTAGTCCTCTGGGACCTAAACCCATTTGTTTGGGAGTCCAGGAACACAGTGCCATGGGCGACAAGGGGGCGGCAGTGCACTGAACGCAGACTCTGCACGTTCTACCAAGACGGAGATAAAGTTAACTAAGCAGGAACAGTCCCTCTGCATCCAGGCAAGAGGTCACACGATGGAGCTGAGGGCGCTAATCATTTCAAATTACGGATTCCTTTTTAATTATGAATTATGCATGAATTTTTAATTAATCTAATGTTCCGAAGGTTTTCCTTTTTTTTCTGTTCCGAGATCTCAATCTAATTACTCTGCATTAAGCGAGGGTGCAGCGACCCCGTTGCCGACCTTCTGGGTAACCATTGGTCAGCCCTCTCGCATCAATCTCGCTGCTGTCTCACAATTACCTATACTTTCAGCTACAACAACACGTATTTAATGGTCTAAAGTTTGGAGTTTAATAACATTAACAAGTGACATTGTGAGTTTTGTATTTTAACAGCTAAATTTCCTTTTCCCCCAAAAAAATTACTAATTGATACACTCAATATTAGCATAAGCATTATGATATTGTCTGTAACACTCAACAATTAGGGTTAATTCATTGAATTTAGTTAATGCATTAGGTATCAATGAACAATACTTTCACAGCAGTCATTAATGTAGGTCAATGATACTAATAATAATGATAAAAATGTCTACATATCGTATTACTTTTAACATTTCAGACTGTATAAATTAACTTTAATGCTGAATTTTCAGCAGCAATTACTTCAGTCTTCAGTGTCACTTGATCCTTCAGAAATCATTGTAATAAACTGATTTGCTTTTCAAGAAACATTTCTTATTTTTATTATTTTTATCAATATTTTTGTGGAAACCATGATACATTTTTGTCATGATTCTTTGATGAATAGAAAGAATTTGAACTCTTATTTGAAATAGATAGGAAGTCTTTACCATTTTTGTTACAATAAATGCATCACTGTTGAATAAAAGTATGATTTTTTTTTTCTTGCTGACCCCAAACTTCTAAGTGGTAGTTTAAATAAACATGAATTTATAATTTAATATATTAGCTAATAAAATATTAATCTAGGTTTATTAACCTAGATTAATAAATGCTGTAAAAGATTGTTGTTCATTTATAGATCAGATATCTAAGGCATTAACAAATCTAAATGTAAAGTTTAACCATATTGTTTTCTTTTAATTTCTGGAAACATATTAATTAGCAATCTTATCACTAAACAATAATCAATATTAATTATATTATTCAGCATAATCTAGGATATAGTTTGTAAATTCGTTTCAACCTAAAGCCAAGTATCCTCTGTGTCAAGAAAAATGGCACTGAATATACGTGTAATGCCTTCAACAAAGACTATAACTGACTTATCAAAAAGTCACAGACTTACAATATTTTTATTGCAGCCTTAAATATGTATTCTAAAACCTGTTAAAAACTGACAGACCTAAAAAATAAAAAAAAACAGCATCAGGCATCAAGATGGTAAAGTACAGCTATAATAAACAGGCTCTCTATGGTAGAGCGGTAACTGAGGTTAAGAATTAATCAAGCAGACACAGTCCTGCAGGATCTTGGCTTTGGGTTCCCATCCAGCAAGCCGAATTCTACTGCCTTTGCCAACTCATAATTATATTAGCAATTCATTCATCCTAAATGGAAGGAATTATGGATAAATCAAGCTGGTTTACATAATCAAACATCTAATTCCATCACATTGCCCTTTTACATTGTGGTTTAACTGAGATCTCTTACCTGAAAGCTTTATGAGGAGGTCCGTAGCTGTCTTGGTGGTGATATCTGAGCTGAAGAGCGAGGCAGCTGTAGGTCCAGGCCCCGGTGGACTGGATTTGAGCCCAGGCAGATCCAGAGAGCTGCTGCTGCTGCTGGGTCGCTCCCTACACAGGGCAAAGGGAGACATCACAGACACATCCCTCTCCTGGGGTTCCTCCTTGATCTGGACGTGATTCGAGGGTTCTGCAGGGGAGGCCAGCAAACGACCATCAGGTTGGCTCGCAGTGGGAGATGTGGAAGCATCTGTGTTCATGACCTGATCACCAGCGTCTCCACCGTCCCCCATGAGCAAGCCCTCGCCCTCCTCTGTGTCTGTGCCGGGTTCTTCTTTGACTTTGAGGTCGGGACGGGGGAAGTGCTGATGGCAACGCATGTGCAGCTTGAGGCTAAAGTGGCGGGAGGATGTGAAGGGGCAGAGCTCACATTGGAAAGTCTCCCCTCGGTCTTGGTGCTGATGGACCTGAGAAGAGCAACAGAAGAAATAATTTTAATGGATTAATTCTGATTCATAAAAAAAAAAAAAAATGCAATAAATAAAAAAAAAAAAAAGATTGTGTGCTGTGTAAATGCCCTCTCAACTGTCTCTAATTACTGTGGGCTGTGCCAACAATAGGTTTACATTCAATGATATGTATATATAAATAAACAATTTATTGACTTTTAAGGCCAGTTTTTATAATGTCTATTTAATATTGTCATCTGCCACGATAATATATTACTTTTGAATTGCCTTAATTTAGAGGCTTTTCCCTGCAAATATTTATAAATGTGATTAATTGAAATTATTTGGTATATCATTTGATACTTACTTTGATTAAAAATATGAAATGACAGACCCTAATAATTTTGCATCATAAAAAAAATCTGCATCTAGAGACGTTATGATAATTGATTTGATGTGATTTATGGCACAAGCATTTCTGCTCTCAGCGATTGATGTCACCTTCATGTGGGATTTGAGATTGTCTTTACGAGCACAGCGAAAGGGACAGAGGTGACACTGGTGACTTTTTAAGCCTGTGTGGATCACCATATGTCTCTTCCAGTAGCTCTTTCTCTTGATGACGAGACCGCACACCGGGCACTGAAAGGGCTTCCCTCCATCCTCAGGAGAACCTGCAATAAATAAATAAACAAACAAACAAATAAATAATTAAATACATGAATAAAATACATGCATATAGAGTTTATACTAAATATTAAACCCACAATTAAAAAAAAAAAAAAAAAATTACACATCTATTACCACCATACTTGCATTTTATAAATGTTATGTTTTTGTTATTATTTATGTGTATTTGTTGCTAGTGATATATTGTTCGAAAAATGTCTAGTATCTACATAGAACCATTAGCTGGACAATGATGCCACATTATCAGATAGCCCTTTGGCATGCAGTAACATGTAGGCTAAATATCTCTTGTCAACCTTGCATCTATTCGTGTGAATGAGATAAAAATTGTGAGCTATGATTACTCCGATCAATGCCAAAGACTCCTCACAAAGGAAGCCAAACACAAGGATGTTTTTAGTAAGCCGATTATTGTTGTTGGCTCCATATCCGGTGTCCATTAGGGCTTAATTGGCCTTATTAGAAGCTGGCATGATTGCATTACAAATTCTACGAGGGCCTGTCAGGATGGCTTCATAAGTATTCCAGTCGTGTTCCTCAAAAAACATCTGGTAATCAGTGTTTGGCGAAATTACCGCGCTCAGGCATTCATTGACCCGGGGTGTAAAACTTCGAGACTGCCTATTTGCAACAATAAACCACCATCTGTGGCTCAACCTCTCCCGGCGAGATCACTGTGGAAACTGCTCGTGAGGTAAAAAGACTGAAGGTCTTTGGTATCAAGGGAAAGGAATGAGAGCCATTAGCTGGTTTCTCAAATTTTAATGTGCATTTGGTATTGTTTCATTACCAGACAAAAACTCTTTCCGTGACCATCTTATAGATCTCACATTCATAAAAACAAGCCAGGTGAAACTCGATTATGATTTTAATTGAGGCGTTCTTATTTAGTATTTAAACTTTACACTTCATGATCTGCCATATTATAGCCATTTACAACACATTTATCTCTCTTGTGATCGTGACTTTGACATTATTCTCTGTGTCTGCAGCTCCTTTCGGTCAATCCTGATTCCAAGCCACAGAGGTTTGAGAATTAGCAAAAGATCAGCCATATCTCAGGCGCTCAACCCGGGCCTGTGCTGAATGGAAACTCTGATGGTTGTGCCGGCTCTGGAGCCTGACCTAAATTCCGGGAGAATCTGCTGAGATGGTCCCCGACTGTTCGGGCTATGGGGAGCACACACACTGCCGGCCTCCGTTTGGCAGGCTGCACATCCGCGGGAGATGAGCTGGGTCTGGGAACGTGCCGCCAACTCCAGCAAACCCCCACTGTGCTAACAGACCTTTCCCAGATTCTCCAGCCAACCTCTTGCAGACGAAGCATGACCTTATAGCACTACTAAATCACTACACAGTGCATTCTTCAGTGGTGTAATTATAAAACATTTACGTACTGTTACCTTAAAAAAATTATTACCGTTAAGAAATTATTCTAATGTAAAAAAAAAACAGACTATCTGATTAGAAATTATCTAGCATGACATTTTCTATTTATTTACAAATGTTTTTTATTTTTATAACATTTTCTTTTATCTTTAATAATCTGTAGCAATAGTTAACATTTGATGTATATTAAATATGAATATATATCTATACCTTTGCAATAAGTCAATTCGTGAAATTTCATCCCTTCTAGATATTCCACAGTCAACTGTAAGTGGTATTATTGGAAAGTGAAAGCGTTTAAGAACATGGCTGAGCAGCTACATGCAAGCCTCACATCACCAAGTACATTGGGAACGGATGGAGGGTTGTAAAGCACGTCGCCACTGGACTCTGAAGCTGTGGAAACGTGATCTGTGGAGTGACGAATCACACTTCTCTGTTTGGCAGTCTGATAGAGGAGTATGGCAGTTTGGCAGATACCAGGTTAGAACTAGGGGTGCAAAGGTTCAACTTACTCACTGTTCGGTTTGTATCACGGAAAGTGCTGTCACTTTAAGAGAACGCACTGATCCAGTGCACTGATACTGTACGTTCAGTCGGCTATGTCTGCTAGGATACTGACCAAGACGGGCATTTTGACATAATTTTTGAGTGAATTTGTCCATTCAAGCACAATACTTCAAAGAGAGCTTAATATTTGCACGCGTTCTGAGACGCAGGTTCACGCGCTTCGGATGAGCGACCACACAGATCTACTCACTGCATGCGCGAGTTTGCGTCCTCTGGCTCTTTAATATTTAAACTGGCAAGGCTTAAAGCGTGTGTGGAGAACGGTACTGGTCGATTTTTTTTTTCCGAGAACCGTTGCACCCCTAGTTAGAACGTTACCTGCCTGTCTACATTGTGCCAACTGTAATGTTTGGTGGAGCAGGGATAATGGTATGATAATGATAATGTACCTTTACTTCCAGTGAAGGGAAGTTTTAAAGCTTCAGCATACCAAAACATTTTGGACAATGCTATGCTTCCAACTTTGTGGGACTCTTTTCTATTCCAGCATAAGTGCACAAAGCAAGGTCCATAAAGACTTGGCTGGATACGTTTGGTGTGGAAGAACTTGAGTGGCCTGCACAGAGTCTTGATCTCAACCCCATCAAACACCTTTGGCATAAACTGGTGGATAAACAGAGTTTGCGAGCCAGGCCTTCTCGTCCAACATCAGTGCCTGACATCACAAATGCTCTACTGGATAAATGGGCAAAAAATCCTGCAGAAACACTCCAAAATCTTATGGAAAGCCTTCCCAGAATGGTGGAAGCTGTTATAGCTGCAAAGGTGGTGGGGACCAACTCCATATCAATGTCTATGCATTTAGAATCCAATCTCATTAAAGTCCCTTTTGGTGTAATTGTTAGGTGTCCCAAAACGTATAGTGTCTATATAAGAAGGGCTGAATGAAAATGCAAATTCATTCTCTAAAATTATGTGGTTCTTGGTGGAAAAGTTGAAATACCCGGTTTCCCTGGTTCTTCTGGGACACAAAGCACTGCGCAACTGTGTGTTTCTGACACCTTCCTGGAGCTTCCATTACTGTACATGTAGATGCAAGAAACTGGTCTGCAGTGAGGTCTGCATTTAATGGATTCAGGTGTCTTATCCAGTGTTAATTTTGACAGGCATTTTTGATTTAGTCTTAGTCTTTATCTTGAGACGAAAATGTTTAATAGTCTTAGTCACATTTTAGTCATTTGAGTCTTTCATAGTTTTAGTCGACGAAAAGTCATTGCATTTTTGTCAACTTTTAGTCATTACTTTTAGTCATTACTTTTAGTCAAACTGCAGTTACCAAATAATATATATAATTTATCATTTTTGAAAAAGCAGCAGAATAAGACAATAAGACAAATATGAAAGAGATACAAACTAAACTAATTTTTCAGATACAGTAGGTTTACTTAACATTGATTTAACATATTTTGTTGGTTAACATTAATGACACGGATAGGTACTTAATTAGGAATGCTGTCCCTTTAAGACGGAAGGCATGTATGTAATACTGACACACGTTCAGTTTTCACCATAGACTGTAAAAAAAAACATGGACATAGTGTCCGTGACGTCACTCGTAGGGTTCAGAAGAGCATTTTTGAAGCCTACAGTGGGCGGAGTCGATCGCCGCCATCTTGGCAGCGCGTTACCGCGCGTCACACCCGGATAATCGAAAATGGGCAAAAAGGCGGGACGTGGGTGAAGCTGAGGCGCTAGT
>NW_015670982.1:875362-882875 GCF_001515625.1 Sinocyclocheilus rhinocerous | reverse complement strand
ATGTGTATAAGTATCTTGGAGAAAAGCCCAGGACAAACCATGGCAGAACACAGTATCATCAGTTACCGCTCTTTGACTTTGTTTTAGCTCGCTCAAATTAAGTTACGGTACTCTGCATTTGTTTAGCCATCCGTCAATATTACTGTGCCAGCCTGGAGTTATACGGTATTCTGCCTTTGTTTTACTGTACATTAATGCCATGACATGCCATGACAGCGTATCACATAAAATCAGTTACTGTTCGCAATTAAGTCAGTTTCCTACCTTTTCTTGTAACTCGATAAAAAACATTGCACCTGTCACTCAAGTGGCCACGCCCTTAATTATGCAGAACTTTAAGGCTTAATATAATTTAAACGGATCAGTTATAAAAAAATTCACCCCCTTCACAGTTGTCATGAAGGGCAAAATTACCTATATAGACCAAAAGCACTTTTTGTACCAGGCTGTAAACATATTTTTTTCTGCTGTAAAGTTGGGCATTTTAACATGGGGAGTCTATGGGACTGACTCCCTTTTGGAGCCAGCCTCTAGCGGCCAGTTGACGAATTGCAGTTTTAGTCACTTACGTATTGGCTTCAAGCGAGAGACCGGGAGGTTGCCGCTTGGTTTTCAAAAACGGGACGTCTGGTCACCTTATCCCTACCCCTTCGGGTGCTGAGGCCATTGTTTCAGATCGCTAGTTCGCATTTTGGTAGCCTATCCATCCACTGCGGCTGCCATACTGAGACTAGATATGCAAACTAGAGCTGGGTAAAAAAATATCGATATCTCGATTTTAATCGATTCTCATTTTTACAGAACGATATCGATTCTTAAATCCCAAGAATCGATTAGTCTAGCCTGTGTTCAGTTAATGGACGGAACATTGAAGGGCACTTAATTCCCATCCAATATATCGCAATAAGCACTGTGTTTGGTACTTTTAATATGAGACAAAGTCTCATATTTCAAATTCTGTCCATTGTATTGCAGTATTCAAACAATAAATGCCGTTTTGGCGCTGTTTAATCTGGAGTGACAGATCGCTGTAGCGCCTCAGTTCAACAGACACGGCAGCGCGTAGCGCACGTGAACTGATCATCTCCTCCATATTAATACCATATTAATACCAGTTTCAGCACAAAATAAACATGACTTAACATCCGGAGGTAAGCTAAAAGAAAGAGTATAACTTTACAATCCGTATCCTGTCTCATGTAATCGCTCAAATAGTGTTTCAGCCGCACAAAGACGTCAATATAATGTCTTGTAAACAATGTCACGTTTACAAATGTGTGGTCACATTTACCACAGAAAAAAACATATTCGGTGACCAAGAACTCATTAGTCAGCTAGAAAAATAAACTGGAGAGAGGGGCATGTTGCTAAATATATGCACCATATAACATTTTCATTATAATTTTTACTGTTCTTCAGTGTTTAATTTATGTTTGAATAAATCCATCAAGTTTTATGATTTAAGCCACCATTTAAATGTTTATAGCCTATTAAAAAAAACGAATTGAAGTAGAAATATTATGTAATTGTACATTTATTATTTTAAAAACTTCAATTGAATCGAATCGAATCGAATCGTGAAATTTGTGTCAAAACCCAGGGTGCAGGCCAGGGTGGCATAAGAGGTGGTCATATATGCATCTATTTTTTTTGACGTAATAATCACAGAATTAGATATGTTTAATCCTACAAATTTAAACCACCTGGCAATTTCCCCTCAAAAGCACAAAAAAGCATGCATTTATTTTAGGGAACAAACCATTACCTGCTTGACTGCTGGGCTTGGCCCTTCCCTTGGGGATTGTTGGCAGCAGAAGATCCATGGCCTGGGTTGGGGTGGGCACCTTCTGGTTCCTGTCTAACAGGGGCTTGACATCTTCAGAGGCTCCCAGTACTAATGCCGGCTCTTTCTTATCAGCTAGAAGGTTCCCTGCTGCTCGTGCGGCCACCTCCTTTAGCAGAGCTGCTGAGGAGGTCATGGAAACCAGAGAGAGAAAGGAGCCAGCTGAGGGTTGATGCTCAGATGAGCCCACCTGCTGCTGACTTCTTTCAGACACTTTCTTTGAGAGGGCAGCAAGCGTGGAGCTGGCTGACTGCGGACTGAAGGGTGAAGCGAACGGTTCAAAGCGCACCGCGTCATCAGAGCGAGTGCCCAGGGCTGCCATTGAGGAGGAGGTGACTGACGAGGATGATGAGGAGGAAGAGGAGGATGAAGACGCCGAGGTGGAGGAGGCCACCGCGCTCTTGTCTTGGAGCACGGCGTTGGCGGCTGCCTTTAACTTCTGGATAGCTGAGTCTGGTGATAAGCTGCTGCCACTGGGTGCTGAGCAACTAGTCGACGGCCATTTATCTGCAACACCTACCCATACGAAGCCACTGCTGCCTGAGTTAGGGCCATTGCTGGGGCCATATGGGTCACAGGGCTCCTGCTTGACAGTTGCTACAGACGCAGGTGATGCAGAGTTCGAGTTGCCACTGTTGTTGCTGCTGCTGTTAGCCAACCTCCTCGCCAGGGCACTCAGCTGCTGTGCATGATGTGAAGATGGAGATAGTAGCAAGCTGACCGGGGGCGACTCTGGTCCTCTTCCCGTTCCACGCCCACTCAGGTCGCCTCCCTCCAGCTTCAGTGAGCCAGCCTCCAGGAGACGCCGCAGGTTGCTGCTGAGGGGCTTGCCCAGGGCCTGGCTGGTGTCTCCATAAAGAGAGGACACCTCAGAGGAAAGCATGTCCCGGGTCGAGAGGATCACACTGTCCAGCCCCAGCAGCTCCAGGGAAGCCCGCTGAACTGGCGTCGGGCAGCCCAGGGAGCTCTCGGCTGAGGTGTCGTGGTCCGGTCGGGGAACATCGTCCGGGGAAACCCGCAGCTCATCTTGCACATCACCGTAGGATGATTCAGAGGGGCTGTCTGAGGTATTCCCAAACCAGCTGTCCTCCTCTACTGAGCCACCCTCTGGCCCTCCATCTTCTACCGTGTCCACATCTGTGAAACGGGAAAAAAAACATGATTCATTCAAATGCTTTTTCAGCAAGACAACTGACAATACTTAATTTTCATTTGTTGTATTCTATAAAACGAGCATCTTATTAAAATATATATGTAATGGCATGATTATCAATAAATGCTGGAGGAAAAATCTGTTAGGGCAAAATGCTGACAGCATTGTCCTTATAGCCATTGATTGACCTTTTCCAAGTGACTTTTCTCATTAGGACTAAAATGGATGGTTTGAAAAAAAAAATGTTCTAAAAAGATGAGTGATATAATTCAATTGAGAGTTGCCCTGGTGAGTGTCTGACGCATCCCTCATAACGCACAGTGGAATAACTTGCCTTTTATTCGTTTTTCAACCATGTTTTTTTTCCAAGGGTCTAAAAGAGTGTAGTAAAAGGGTTACCATGGTGACAGGCCCTTCCGGGAGGCTAGACAGCAAAGATTAGGGTAATGGAGGTTACACAACTGGATTAATATTCATGAGCTTGCCGATACCACAAGGGAGCCAATAAGGATAGGGTTAAGGTCACCAAGGGTCATTAATATACACTTCATGTATCAATATTCATAAGCAAAACATTACAGCTTGCCAGACAAGGGCGAACAAAGAATGTGAATATTCCTGATACATATTAACAATTCCTCCACACGAGCATGTCAGAAAGCAACAAGCCTAGATGAGGGAGGATGTCAAAACTTATCAAGTGAGGGTTTTTTCTGTATGTTCACTTGACCAAATTAAATCCTCACACCTCGGTGAGAGTATAAGAGAACAAGACCTAGAGACAGCAGGAAAAAAGGTTGGGGACTTGTGACACCGGAATATGATCTGTAAGAAAATTCATTTGAGCATCTTTTCTTCGCCTTTTGCTCGCACACATAAAGACTGGTCTCACCTTGCCGACCCCAACATAAGCCTGGTGAGTAAGCCCTCTGTTTACAGGGAAAAGGAAAAGCCGTTGCCTGGCAACGGTATCCCGTCGACCCGTAGGGATCATTACAGTCAACACACATCTGGCCAGCACTGCTTACTTTGGTCCAAAGGGGTGGCAACTGCCACGACCCCATGCGACCATGCACCATGATACTGACAATGCAGCAGAGCATGCTTCTTAACTTGAAAAATAAAAGAAAATAAGATATAAACCCGATACACACACATCCCTTGATGTGAATGCGATTATGTGCAAGCGTTCTCCTGACTTTCCGTACTTTATCGTTAAAGGTTTGAGCGTTTGATGCACATCACCAGGGCGTTTCACTGACCAAGCTCTCGGTCACCTGAGCAAAACAGTGAAGTATGTGAGGCATGACCCATTTCCATGTGACACCAGGGAGGATGGGCAGTAATGGCCATAATGTTGTTAGTGAGAAATGGCTAGATTGCTAACCAGAGGTCTCTGAGGCAGTGGTAGAAACTCGGACTGAACCCTGCTCTCGCCCCGCTAGGTTAAGCTAGGTTGTGCTATGCTCCACTCTTGTTCCTAGCTGCACCAGAGAGGCAGACACAGGCAAGCCACTCCGTGGGCGGCCTGACATTTCCCAAGGTCACGGCTCGGGCCCCAGTTCCGCATGGCTTTGTCTGAAACAACCCCCTGCCTCTAAAACGCACACACGCACATACACTCTCGTATGTGGCTTGAAAAATGGGAACAAAACCCTGGTAGTTAGCTGAAATGGCAACAATGCTATCGCATAGCAACAAGCTTGACAGTTTGGGACAAGGGACAAGATACTGGCCGTCTGCCTTTGAGAGGTTCGTTTAATGGCATAATGGTGAGCATGACTTTGTGTGGCCAGAAAAACAGCTGCGGGAGGCACTGTGGTCCAGATCTGTTATCAGTCACACACTGAGACTTGGTGCTCGTATCTCTTGAGGATAAACTGAGTTTATGATTGTGTCTGCTGTGGACATGACCCTACAACCCTACAACCACAAGCGCGAAATGCAAATCATAACCTCAACAAAATATAAAAAGAAAGAAGAGTGTTACATTCAAGCTCTGAAATTAACTTTTTAGCCTACCAGACAGATTTCTCACAGCCAATTTAGTAAAACAACAAAAAACTAACAGATATTACAAATTAATGATTATGTTCTCTAGAGTTTAAATTAGAAATGTTTTTAAAAATAAAGGTTAAGATAAACATGTTATACTGTAATCTGCATAATAGAAAGTCAAATGCCCTTTACAAAAAAAGGTAAAACAACGATGTTAAACGATTTTGAAGTTGGAGGAGAAAATGAGATGGAGGAAATTTTTATTCTGGAAATCCTTTAACAGGAATGTTATAGAAACCCATTTAAATTCCCTCTTTTGGACATAATCATTTTTATGTAAATATAATGGACACAATTTCCTGTATACATTTGTCGTCCAAAAAGTATTTTATGAAAATGTATATTTAAAATGATTGCGCTCATTTCTCTGATGTGCTCCGTCTAATTGACAAACATGTACGTGTGTATTTGCTCAGTAAAGTCCAAATTTGTGTACTGTCAGAGTATATACTGAACTGGATAAAATACTTCTTGACTGTTCAAAAAAAAGTATGTTGTATAAGTATGCATGTGTGTAAAATAAAGTCCAGACATTACACTACCAATTAGACTTGGAAAACATCTTAAGGACCTCGTTAATTCTGTTTTGTTCTTTGCCACAGTACATGGATCTAGTGTAATTGTGGCCTATACTTCTCGGGATTCATTTGAACAACAGCCGTTGGCAGCTATACAGTTAATGCCACAACATCTCAGCTGTGAGATGCAATAAGCCAAAAGGCCAAGGAGGAGGCTGGGAGCATTCTCTATTAGGGCCAGCAGCCACATGACTTGCATATGGTTGCCTACCAATACACTGAGGCTATTCTGTGACTCAGTCGGGCATGAAAATCGGCCTGCCTGACCCAGAGGTCGCAGAAAGGGCACAGAAAGGCTGTGCTGGGTGAGAGGGAGGCTGCTTCAGCAGAGTGAAGGAGAGAGGGAGAGGCCATTAGTCGATTAAGTTGGGGTGGAGCCATCAATATTCCACTGATGCCAATGAAAAGACACACTCGCACAGTCTCGCATGAGAGGCTCGGGTCGAATAGCTTTAACTCTATCAGAGATATTGCAGTGCCTCAAAGTGAGGGCTGCTATCGAATGTTACAGGCTAACTAACCACCACTTTGGCATCTATACTTTCCCAGCATTCTCTGTGGATTGCAGAAGCAAGTGCCGGTGGCGTTCGAGAGGTGGGGGGCTGGGTTTTGGAGGGGAGATAAAAAGTGGTGGCGGTAATTAAGTGTCCGACTGGGCCCTGGCGGGGGTTGCCACGGCCGCAGGCGATGCTAATGAGCCCGTCCGCCGGTCAGTGCTACCTTATTAGCCGCCGGCCGACAATATGGTGGGAAGGACACGCTGCTACCGCCACCAGCCACACATCGTCACGAGTGACTAATGCAGAACCAGAGGTGGGAAGTAATCCTGTTAATTAGGGGGCAATCAGTCAAGGCAAAACTAAGATTCTGCAAATACAATCATATATCGATATGTCACGATTTATTTTCTTGCAATATTGCATCATCCTCAAGGTTCTCATATCGATCCTTGTTCATTCATATTGTTTCCCGCAGTTCAATTAATGAAGAAGCAGGAAGTCTAAATAAGCAAAAACTGGCAACCAGCGTTTCTCAGTGCGGTCTGAGACACTTCTATAGTAATGGAAAAAAGTGAATGGAACCGCATGAGAGACACCACAGATTACAACTCTCTCTCACTGAAATGCTGAGTCTCTCTCTCTCAGTCACAATTCAGTTATGATATAATGAAACGTCACAATGTATTAAATCGAGAGAAAAGTGTGCTGTAACATATACCCAACCCTAGCATCTTAAATGATCACTTAAGACATGAAATCCCATCCCATTAAACACACAAAAAAACCTCTTTATATATCATGATACACTATAAATCAATTCTGGTAACAAAGCAGACCACCCCCATTCTTACAACAATAAAACGTAACAAACATCAATTAAACAAAAACAGTTGTTGATCATGTTTGACTAAGGTTGGTAAAATAAAGTACTGTGAAATTCTTCTAACATCATACTGAATTCAAACACGGACAGCAAATATAAATGTTTTAATAATTACTATTTTTTGGAATTCAAAAAATAAAAATGATATTCTTACCTAATGCATTGTCAAAATAAATGTCCATGGAATCAAAATGACCAATCAACATTCGCCATCAAAATAATTTCACATGCAAATCTGTTTTCTAAAATAAAAGTCTTAATAGCCAATAGGTCTGTCAATATTGACCAAACTGGTAATCAGAAGTGATCTAAATTTGGGAAAATTCACAATTAAATTAAAAAAAGGAAGAAGAAAAAGAAGAAGTGAACAAGAGCATAGCATGCTTAGCATTTCAGAGCATAGCATTTCAAATAATTGAAAATTACTTATATACTTATATAAAATATATATATAAAAGATATATATATATATATATATATATATAATATAAGGTTATA
>NW_015670982.1:873664-875315 GCF_001515625.1 Sinocyclocheilus rhinocerous | reverse complement strand
TATATATATAATATAAGGTTATATATAAAAAACTGTACATGTATATGAATTTGTGAGTGTTTGTATGAATATACTCTGTGAGTGTATGTCTATGTGTGAGTTAGTGAAAGTACAAAGTTAAAAATACAAAGTTTTCATAAAGTAGGGCTGAGTAGCACCAATTAACTCACAACATGACACATTAGATGTGATCATTTTAAGGTGCTGTCACATGTTTCGAGTAAGGGCAAAACATTTCTCGACACAAATTTCACAGGTTTTTCACACAAATTCACGTGTGACCAACAGAAAATTGGTTGCCGTAAAAGTGACTTCTGTTTTAGCTGTGCTTTGTGCAACACTACACTATTGACAGTGGACAATTGATCTTTTTTGCAGGCAAATTTTGCTGAACCGCTTCTTACATTATTCTTATATTATTCTTATTATTCTAATATTAAGTGATGTGCTCCTACACAGCTGACACTATCATTTTCTGTCCACAAATTCCAGATTCTGTCATATTTGCTGATTCTTTACAAATGTAAATTGTAATAGAGAAATTTTAAAGCAAATTACTTAACCTTAGACTAAACATAAAAGCGTTACTTGCAACAGTCGAGTAAAACACAGATGAACGAGCTACAGTCTGTTTTCATAGGATACTAAGTGTAATACTTACACTACATTAAATTATTATATTGTATGCTGTGATTCATAGTGATTTAGATCCCTTGTATCCAACACTCATATTAAACAAATCAGTCGCCTACAGTATTCCACATTAGCACAGGCCTTCTTCAGCGTGTATAAGCAAAGCATACTACATATTACCATCTGTGTGTTTTCTGCATGGCCTCAGCAGTCTGTGGGCACATTGGGCAGGGTGCCAGAGGTGAAACAGGAAGGAGATGTGTTCTTGAAAGAGATTGAGACAGTGTTGGCTTCCAGACCTCTGAAATTCCTCTTTGTAGATGAAGCGCCCTTTTGCACTCTTGTTTATTTCCCCCAACTTCCATTTATAGACAGAGAGAGAGAAAAAAAAAAAAAGACAGCGCCTGGACTAGTAATCTCAGATGTACCATCAAAAAGTTGGCAGATCTGCATGTTCATAATCAACTGCGAGATGCTAACTAATGGGATCCACGGTACACTGCAGTGATGTTTCTTTAAGGGCATAAAAGTGGGGCATCGAGTCCAGAGCTCAAAGGCCTTGAAGATTTTACATTTACAACAACGTGAAAAATGCTGAAACGAAAGGAAAATGGATGGTTCGCTGTGCCCGCACACTCACAAACATACGATCATAAGTAAGGCTCTGTGTACATAGCACGGGGACAGGAAGCAGGGGTGGATTCAGCTAGGTGCTATGACGCTAACACAATATGCTGTTGCTACAGCATTACTGCCGCCTACTCAGATAGACAGCGTGCACACAGGTTAGAGCTGACAGGGAAACTCTCCAACTACTGTAAATCACACTTTGTCCCAGTAGCTCAGGCGAGGGATGCAGCCAAGCTCGACTAGCCAGCCACCCAGAAAGCCAGAGAGAGAGAGAGAGAGAGAGAGAGAGAGAGAGAGAGAGTTATAAGGAGAAGAAAGAGGGAGCTTGAGATGTAGAAGGGGAGGGAGACAAGACTAAACTCCCTTATTGAATCTTATAGAGGTCACA
>NW_015670982.1:845952-873651 GCF_001515625.1 Sinocyclocheilus rhinocerous | reverse complement strand
ACGAAAGACAGAGAGAGAGAGAGAGAGAGAGAGAGAGAGAGAGAATATGAGGGGGTGTGTGAGAGTGGAGGAGGTATGTGTGCGGCTTGAGGGGGTTGAAGAAAAGGGATGGCTTTTTTACAGTGATACCGGGTTGACAGCAGCTTGGCAGTGGCGCCCACGGCACTCCCTGCTTGGATCCAAGCCTGTCACTCAAGACAAGGGCACTAATCAGGATTGGTCCCGGTTTCTTCCTGAAGAATGGGGGTGGCAGTTTTGCAGCCATTAGAGCTGGAGAGGAGAGTGGGGGATAGAGCGGTGGCACAGCAGGAGAGGCTAACCTCATTTACATGCAGGTCCTGGAAGAGAGGGAGCTGATTCCTTTTCCAATCTCCATGTTAAACGGTGGCCGGGGCGGCCGATGGTCAGTGCCGCATTGTTCAGTCCTAGTGCTCTTTGTCACGCAGATAGCCATCTCGCTTTTTACGTAGGTAAAGACATATGAGCGAGATAACGCTGACGGCACCCACGTATAACTGAAAACGTGCCATCTCAGAGGAATAAACGGGAATAGTTGTTCACCTCTCCCCTTTCGTTAGCTTCACGTCAGTGTAACCAGGTGCTTCTAATTCAACCCTACAGTATCTGGGTGACAAATGATTGCAAAAAAAATGATCACTATGACAACCATAACTGTGCCTTTGGAGAGCGCATCGAGCCAACATTTTGAGCCTAACCTTAGTGCTTCGTTTAAGAGTCTCTGCATAGACAACGACTAAATGACAACAAGGGTAAACTGTGCCCGCTGAAATACGAGTGTGACTTACAGCTGTGGGGGACTGACTGAGAGAGGAACAAAAAAACAGTCCACTGTGCGTGCCAAATGGGGACGTATTTATAGAGAGCAATTGGGATAATCTATAAAACCATAATGAAGAAATGCATAAAGATCTTCAGCTGAGCAAACAGCAGAATTATAGTCTGAATCAACACCATGCTGTAAAACAGTTCACTCAAACTACATCACAGCCAGCCAGTATTGGCGCATAAAACGAGGGCTCCACCAATATTGAAATTCTACTACTGATACTGAGAGGCCAACAATGCTGACAAACTGATCAATGCGATATTATAAATATTGAATGAAAAAATTACAAACTGAAACACTACTACCTGATATAAAACGTTTAAGTACTAAAATTTAAATTGCTTCGATTATTATGTACAGCAGGAGTTTCCAAACATTTTTGTCAGTCAACACATTTCTGTATTTTAATTTAACATTATTTTATGATTTATTCATTAGCTTTCCATCAACTTACAAACCCCAGTTGGGGAAACACCTAAACGAGTGTCACGTCAGTCTTCTTGTGTGAAGGAAAAGCTTGATGCTTTGCATAAAATAAGTGATTTCATTAACAAAGATACAGAATATAAATACTATGGATGTTAAAATATGTCCTCAGAGCTGTTTACTGTTTGTTTATGGGCAGATTATGGAGGCAGTCACAGCATATTTCGGCTAGAGTGAAACGCAGGGTGGCGGACTTAGCTGTTCGCAGTTCCCCACCGAACACGATTCCAGCTCGGGCACGAGAACCAGCGCCGTTACAGTGGAAACAGGATAACAGAGACTGGTCGATTGCATGTGAATTACTTCTGTTTCATATTTAATTTTTACTTCTAATGTTATTTAAACAAGTTTAAATATAGGCAATATGCATGGCCTACGTATTAAAAATGATATAAAATATGCTATGCTGTAAAATGATATAAATAAAGGACAATAAAGGACATGTCATGCAAACCAGTCATTGTGTGGAGTATTTTACAAAAGTTTAGAGGATTTAAGTTAATCTATAAAAATTAATTCATGTCTGAAGTAAAAAATTATTTAGTATTATAGTAAAAATGAATCAACCCATTAGCTGGGTTAAATAAACAACACAATTTGCTGGGTAAAATTAACCCAAAATGTGTTCAGTCCCAGCCCTTGGGTTAAAAATAACCCAAATTAGGTTGTTTTTAACCCAGTGTTTTTTAGAGTGTTTAAATCAAATATAAAATACTAAAATAACATTAACGGCCAATACGGTGCTGTATATATTATGCATCCCTACATAAAATTGCTTTGACTTAACTAACATTTCATTGTCATAGTAAGTAGCATTTATATCTTTAGTTCTTAGTTCTAGATCTTATTTTAGTTCTTTTTAACCCTTTTAATCTAATTTAGTCTGTGTAGTCTAGTCCTGTGTTGTTTTTATTTAGCACTATTGTTCTGGAGGAACGCTGTTTAGTTTCAGTGAGTACAAGCAGTATATGGTTGAAATGAGATAACCACTCTGACTAGTCATGTAGCTGATGCTTTTATTTACCTTTGAGGGTACCCTTCCAGTGACAAGCTGTTGTACCCGTAAATCTCCAATTTTTGCACTTTTTTTTCTAACAGTGTGCAAACCTGCAACCTTTCAGTTGACAACCCAGATTTTTAGCCACCATGGCTGTACCGTCCATTCACTCAGAGCATTAGAATAGTGTAAGAAGGTTTAACAGTGAAAGAACAGGTATTCCCTGAGCCCCCCACCAACATCCAGGTAGACTCCCCAGACCAATACTAAACAGCTACCGACCTCGTCGTAACAACTAAACATGAATACCGGAGCTTTGCATCAAGGTTGGGAGTAATCAAACGTACTGTGAAGTCATCTGCAAATGCGAAGGACATTTTTTACATGAGGGGCTGAGCAGGTCTCAGACACTCACCTACGTTTTAAGCCTCGTAAATCAGCATAAGACATAGTGACAATAACTTTCACAGAGATGACTTCACATCATGAATATAATATATCTCGCCTTTGTAAAGCAGCCAAACACCTCTACACTTGCCGATGATATACCATTTCCCTTGGAGCCTGTCAATACCTCAGGGTGCCACTACTCTGTGTCTGTTTCCTTCCTGGCACTTTTAATCTTCTCAGCTATAAAACAGCCCCGTCTCCAGAAAAACCCTTGGAGCACAGCTGCTAGTTCGCTAGTTAAACTCATTAACATTGCTTACGTTCTCTGTGCTGGACAGTGAAGTCTATCTTAGAGACGTGACAGAGGTGAAGTTAGCCTTGTGCTTGGAGAATACCCAAATTTCAAACCCTCATCAAGCACACTTTCTTGGGAATGGAGGAAAATGGAATTTGACTGAGTTTCGATTATATATTAACACATTTTTCACATTTAGCCTAGGCGTACTGAGCTCAATGAAATCCCGACAAGCATATAAATATAACCGGTTCCGTTCCAAAACTACATTGGGGTCCCAATGTATCTTAATGCTAATGATGACAATGATAGCAATTACCATTGTGATTATTGTTGTGTAATTACTATGATTATGATAGCCGCATAATTGTGAGAGTAAATTGTCTAGTTGAATCAAACTTGGCATTTTTGGCGCTACTTTGTTGGTGTGGAATCAGCCTTCCCAATCACAACAAGAAAAAAAAAAACATCAACTAGCCATTATGGTAACAGAACTGATCAGGACTGGGGACAATCTATTAAAGCTAAATACACTCAATAATTGTTGCCATCTGGAGTCCATTTCAAGGTGGAGAAAGAAAACAAAAACAATCCATTCGATTCTATTAAACATCATTTGGTTTGAAAAAGAAACTGGTGTAACCAACCTCATGGCTTCAAGGAACTTCGAATCAAGTGGTCAAAATTTTGGCTGCAAGTGAATCAAAATAATCAATGACTAAAAACAGTAAAAAGTCAGTTTATAGTCTGTATGCACTACGTGATTCAAAATGAATAAATTGCACTCTATTCTGTCTGTTCTACTACACATGGAGCACACATGGGGCTCAAGCTCAGCAGTTTGCAGCATGTGTGCACTTCACACAAAGTAATGAAAAATGTATTAAAACTACTGTCAAAAAATAATAATAACTTCAGAGTTTAATGTTAAGAACGTTTTCTGGGTCAGTGACGAAATTAAGAGAGAAATATATTGCTATTATAATATTACAGTGTAAAATTCAAAATTCACATTTGCAATCATTAATCATAAATACATATCTTAAAAGAAATGAATCAGGAATCTCCACTTTAGCAGCACTTACAGTACATACACCAAAATCAAACAATAATTTTTAACTTGTCTTTATCCAATGTTCAGATTTATTTTTAGGAAATGTATGCAAATTAGTACATATTTAACTGCAGTTATTACTGTAATCAATAAACTGGAGAAATAAACTGGAGTTAAATTTTTTACCCTAGTTACCTGGATTGCATTGTCTTTATAATGTAATGTAATGTAATGTAATGTAATGTATTAGGAAATGTATGCAAATTAGTACATATTTAACTGCAGTTATTACTGTAATCAATAAACTGGAGAAATAAACTGGAGTTAAATTTTTTACCCTAGTTACCTGGATTGCATTGTCTTTATAATGTAATGTAATGTAATGTAATGTAATATAATATAATATAATAGTTTGATTAGGTTCCAAAAACCAGTGTGAATGTAAAGTCTTAATGTTCCTTTAACCTTGATATCTATAAGCAGCAGCAGCAACATATGGGGGTTACATATTTATCATGTTACAAATCATATTTCCCAGTATTTGATAAAACTTCTGTGGCTCTATAGTGATTAGGCACATGGTATTTACCACTGAAGCAACTGGCTCCAAAAACGTGTGGCCATGAACCACAATGAGCAAAGACGGCAGCAAGCAGGTCGAGTACAGAGGAGTCACACGCCAGCCAAGCAACTGCCATTCAGATGAATGGGAATGACAACATATAGCTTTTTCCAGGTATTATTGACCTTCCCACTTCCAAGGCCTCCTCTAAAATATGACAATTCAAATCCAGTTTTAAAAACCGACAGTGGCTTGCCTCTTCTCATTCCCTGTCAAGTGAACAGACTGCTCTTTGATTCTGCCCAGTAAGCCTCATCTCATCTTAAGACAGACCCAGAGTACTGACTCATAAATCAAATCACAGTTTGGCACAGTTCTGCAGCCTGGGCCTGCGTCAGACCTGTCTGTTCGATCCCTTGTGCGGTGTGGCCCAGTGTTAGCAGCCTGTTAAAGGTCTATCCTGGAGGGGATGGATTCACTTGTGTGGTACAACAACACAGGAAAGTGCCTGGAGCTCTCCAGGAGCTCCCCCCACCCTTCCCCAGCTGAACCAGCTAGCTGTTCCTTATGAACCACTGCCAGCAGAATGCCTGCTATGAGCTGGTTATTACTCAGTGCTGGGCCGCCACTAGCCAAAGGGCTGCTCTCCGAGCTGTAGATCTCCATGTTGTGACTTGTCAACATGCGGAAAATCGTTACCCAGCTCAGGCACTTTTATTCCATACAGGCTTTGACTGAAACTTGGGTGGGTGAAACATTGTGTTCAGACTTTTTTTATTCAGAGTCTGTAGTGCTTCATTAAAACATATACGGACACAAGGTGTGTCCTATAGTTAGGAAAAAAACATTACCAAATGAGCATGTTGATTAACTACAGGCTCAGAAAGATCGATGGACAGGTTCAGAGCACAACCGTAAGGTGTTTTTTTTTTGTGTGTGTCTGTTTGTCTCACAAATGTTTTCAGTTTAATATATTTTAAAATAGTACTTATTAATATGATGGCAAAGCTGAATTCACAGCAGCCATTACTCCAGTCTTAAGTGTCACATGATCCTTCAGAAATCATTCTAATACACTGATCTGCTGCTCAAGAAACATTTATTATTATAATTTGAAAATAGTTGTGCTTTTTAATATTTTTGTAGAAACCGTGATAAATGTTGTTTATGATTCTTTAATGTAAAGTTAAAAAACAGCATTTTTTTTTATTTGAATTTTTTTTGTACTTAGGTTTTGATCAGTTTGATGCATCCTGAATAAAAAACTGACCCCAAACTTTTGAACAGTAGGCTAATGTACAGGTGCATCTCAATAAATTAGAATGTCGTGGAAAAGTTCATTTATTTCAGTAATTCAACTCAAATTGTGAAACTCGTGTATTAAATAAATTCAATGCACACAGACTGAAGTAGTTTAAGTCTTTGGTTCTTTTAATTGTGATGATTTTGGCTCACATTTAACAAAAACCAATAAAATAAAACCAATAAAAAAAACATTTTTAGTGAAATGTTGGCCTTCTGGAAAGTATGTTCATATACTGTACATGTACTCAATACTTGGCAGGGGCTCCTTTTGCTTTAATTACTGCCCCAATTCGGCGTGGCATGGAGGTGATCAGTTTGTGGCACTGCTGAGGTGGTATGGAAGCCCAGGTTTCTTTGACAGTGGCCTTCAGCTCATCTGCATTTTTTGGTCTCTTGTTTATCATTTTCCTCTTGACAATACCCCATAGATTCTCTATGGGGTTCAGATCTGGTGAGTTTGCTGGCCAGTCAAGCACACCAACAACATGGTCATTTAACCAACTTTTGGTGCCTTTGGCAGTGTGGGCAGGTGCCAAATCCTGCTGGAAAATGAAATCAGCATCTTCAAAAAGCTGGTCAGCAGAAGGAAGCATGAAGTGCTCCAAAATTTCTTGGTAAACGGGTGCAGTGACGTTGGTTTTCAAAAAAACACAATGGACCAACACCAGCAGATGACATTGCACCCCAAATCATCACAGACTGTGGAAACGTAACACTGGACTTCAAGCAACTTGGACTATGAGCTTCTCCACCCTTCCTCCAGACTCCAGGACCTTGGTTTCCAAATGAAATACAAAACTTGCTCTCATCTGAAAAGAGGACTTTGGACCACTGGGCAACAGTCCAGTTCTTCTTCTCCTTAGCCCAGGTAAGACGCCTCTGACGTTGTCTGTGGTTCAGGAGTGGCTTAACAAGAGGAATACGACAACTGTAGCCAAATTCCTTGACACGTCTGTGTGTGGTGGCTCTTGATGCCTTGACCCCAGCCTCAGTCCATTCCTTGTGAAGTTCACTCAAATTCTTGAATAGATTTTGCTTGACAATCCTCATAAGGCTGCGGTTCTCTCAGTTGGTTGTGCATCTTTTTCTTCCACACTTTTTCCTTCCACTCAACTTTCTGTTAACATGCTTGGATACAGCACTCTGTGAACAGCCAGCTTCTTTGGCAATGAATGTTTGTGGCTTACCCTCCTTGTGAAGGGTGTCAATGATTGTCTTCTGGACAACTGTCAGATCAGCAGTCTTCCCCATGATTGTGTAGCCTAGTGAACCAAACTGAGAGACCATTTTGAAGGCTCAGGAAACCGTTGCAGGTGTTTTGAGTTGATTAGCTGATTGGCATGTCACCATATTCTAATTTGTTGAGACAGTGAATTGGTGGGTTTTTGTTAAATGTGAACCAAAATCATCACAATTAAAAGAACCAAAGACTTAAACTACTTCAGTCTGTGTGCACTGAATTTATTTAATACACGAGTTTCACAATTTGAGTTGAATTACTGAAATAAAGGAACTTTTCCACGACATTCTAATTTATTGAGATGCACCTGTAAAGTAGTAACTAAAGTAAAGTACTAAACTAAAGTAAGTAAAGAACACATTTTAGAAATGTACTTTTTTCAGGTTTATTATACATGCAAATATATTTTACTATGAGTACAGACCAAACAAACTGTTGAACTGTTTTGAGTGTTTTCTAATATCCGCTCCTTTTTTTTTTTTCATTTTCATTTTGTAGCAGCCCTTGTTTTTATTTAAGAGAAAAACTTTTTTGCAAATGCAAATGAAAAATATGGAGAAAGAATGTTCATAGAGCAACATTTTCATATGCAAAAAAATATTTAGGTTTATCTGCAGGTGAAAGTTCAACCTTGGTGTGAATATAGATTCATAGATATGCACCGTGTAACAAGATTTTGAACAGAAACATTCATGTTTGGTATTCTTATCCCATTAATGGGATTTGAACCTACAACATTTCAGTAACCCAGATCTAACCCCATGGCTACACCACCACAATTGATCTACCTATGCATTAAAATTCATTACATTAAAACTAACTATTGTACATCACCTCCACAGAAGAGGCCGTACACCAATCACTAATAGAGGAACAAATCTGATCCCTCACCAAGGAGTGATCATCATCAGCAGGGGTCAGGCTGATCTCGTCCGGGGAGGTGATAGATGAGCGTGTGGTGCGAGGCGTACGGGGTGAGGGCAGGGTGTCCCAGGTGTTGTAGCCTCTGGGCGGAGGAGTTGGCATCTGAACACCTGAGCGCTGACAGCAGTTTTCAGCATTAGACATCCAAGCTTCCAGGAGTTTCTCCCTGTCCCAGTCTAAATTTTAAAGGGAAACTTGGGTCAGTATGCATGGCCAAAAAAACAACAACAACAGTACATGAGGAGTCACAGAGATACTAAAAATACACATTCTTTCACCTATCAAATCATTTTTTCAGTGGAATTCACAGCTGATTCAAGTGTTTCAAAAAGGCTGTTCCTCTGGGTGGAAAAACCTACCCAGATGTTCCGTAGGTTAGTTCCACATAGGATATGAGAGCACTTGCCTGTCTTCATATTAAACCTGCCAGTCATGGCTGGTATACTCCCACATGGGAGGAAAAAAAGGAACTGAAGTATGCTATTAGCAATAATGAGTAACCATTAAAACACATTTCAAGACATTCACTTCCTAAAAAAAAAAAACGGGCTCCAATTTTATGCAAACAGAACAAAAGTTCCTCATCCATTAGTTCAAGGCTATGGCATGGGATGGTGGTGACATATAAAAAGGACATATACTTTGATACCTTCGAATGAACTTATCGGTCAACATCAATGAAGTGTGCTGGGATAAGAAAAAATAAGAAATGCCACTTCCCAGAGGAAATCCTGGAGACAGATTCCAGACGTTGAAGGCAAGATAACACATTCCACAGTCCAAGGCAAAACACATCAACAAACACATACTGTACAACCAAATAAAAGTTGCTTCCAAAGAAAGAGGCAAGATTTTCCCAACTGAAAATCCTCAAAATAAATTACACCTGCTAGCTCAATCGTCTGTACTCTACTGTGTATACCATCATAGTCTTAGGAGTCAAGAGTGTGAATTTGGGTTTAAGATTAAAAGAAGGCGAAACTGCATATTTGAGCCTCGGCTGGCGGTCTCCAGAGAGGCAGTGGCAATAATAGCAGCGCACATGAATCAGAGCTCTGCCCTTTTCTCCCATGGGCTCTAGTCATCTGCCATGCCACGCCGAATTGGGGCAGTAATTAAAGCAAAAGGAGCTCCTACCAAGTATTGAGTACATGTACAGTAAATTAACATACTTTCCAGAAGGCCAACAATTCACTAAAAATGTTTTTTTTATTGGTCTTATGGAGTATTCTAATTTGTTGAGATAGTGAGTTGGTGGGTTTTTGTTAAATGTGAGCCAAAATCATCACAATTAAAAGAACCAAAGACTTAAACTACTTCAGTCTGTGTGCATTGAATTTATTTAATACACAGGTTTCACAATTTGAGTTGAATTACTGAAATAAATGAACTTTTCCACGACATTCTAATTTATTGAGATGCACCTGTATATTCACACTTATAATTTTAAAAACAAAAGCATGTCAAATAAATATTATAGTTTAAAACGATTTTTAAAATTGATTTCAAAATTATTTTAAATATTATTATACATTTTCTACACATTTAAATTGAATTTAAAAGAAGGAGATAATATTAAATATTAACAGCTGACCTGTATAATAGATTATACAGTGAATATGATCACCCAAGAAGCACCAAGAATTCCTAAACACCGATGATGACTATGAAAACATTTCTGAGTGGCTTGTAATTTTAAATCCATTTACACTGACACTACCAAGACGATCCAAATCATTCTTAGAAAGTTGTCAAAACCTCATCTGTATTAAGCCAGCTAGATAATTTTAGCTTTAAAAGTCAAGTTTAAAAAGTTGACAAGCAAAGTTAGCAACCAAATGGTACAGAAAAGCAAATGTGTAAAAATGCAAATGCATGATCAAAACATATAAGATATAGTGCAGAATCAATAGAGCAAGCGGTCCTTCCCAACCTTACTGCTGAGCCCTGAGCTTGGCTTCAAGACTGATTCAGTGCTTTCATAGGCTACTTCGTGGTTTGTCATTTTAAAGATGAACCTTCTTACACATGACGAGCCTAGTCTGTTACAATCATCGAGCCGTACAAAAATTGTCTTAATTATGTCACCACACAGTGCCTTTGACTGAGCACTCACAGCTAGACTACACCTGTGATGAAAGCCAGGCGATCCAGCTAGCCAAATTAATCTAAATGTTCTGGTTCAGTATGCCTGGCTGAAGCCCCTTTCTGTGTAAGCACTTGTTCAGGAGAGCATCCACCACCCTTCCCCTGCCCTTTAATTCATTTCTGAGAGGAAAGCCTGTGTATCATTATTCGCTTGAGCTCAAATGGGCAGACACCGGTGAGAGAGCCTGATCAAGTTGGTGGGGCAGGGGGAAGAAAGAGGAGGAGGAGGAAGAGGAGGAGGGGGTATTCTTGGCAGATTTTCCCTACAAATCAGATGCCAAGAGCGAAATGGAAACCTCCCCTCATTTTCCTTTCCCCTTAATCCAATGTTTTCAAGCCCAAGCCCAGCCAAGGTCATTATAATCATAGATGAGTGGAAAGGAGCCAGTGACCCACCATTACGGTAAGGTGGAGAGCCACCCAGTCGCACACACTCTGCCGTCAGTCTGTAATGGAGAGCTGAAATCCGTGCAATGCTCCAATTCCTCCATTTGCGAATGCAGATAACCTTAAAGATCCTGTGTGTATAATGGAAATGGCCGGCTCCCATAGGGAGACATTTTAGCTGATGGCAAAGGTCAGGGTGAAAGAATGATACGGGCTATGTACTTGCACAAAATGGAGGCTTGCGAGTAAGACAAAGAACCAGCAGAAAAGGAGAAAAAGAGGTAACCTCAGTCGACCTCTACACCTCAGAGTGGAAATCTGAGGAAACCAGCTTAACAAGACAGGAACATTTTAACCTAGGCTCCCTTTTCGCGATTAGTTTACTGGAAGTTTGCTGAACTGTGACCTGCAGTTTGAACAAAATATGCATTCTGGAAAAAGGAGTGTGCAACAGTGTTATACAGGCCGTGGTTTTGTAATACCAGTGGTTAGCACTAAAGCCAAAGGTCATATTTAACTGTCAAGAAGATCATCAGACTGTATCAAGGCCCTCTTGCAGGTCTTGACCCATGTGCATCGTGACGCAAGCACTCCTGAACTCAGATATGTATTCTTGAGAAAAGGAAGTGAAAGATACACTTGCAAAAGGATATGCCACAGCCCTTACACGGAAACGTTCGCCGAAAAGAAAAACGGCAGATGCCTGGCACATTAAGAGCACACAAACAGTTGCAGCACACAAGTTCCACTGTCCTGAACTCATATTTGTAACTTTTCAAGGCAGTATATAGTAATCAAGAGCAGATGAGCTAAATTTAGATCAACAATTGTGCTTGTCGTCTGCCTCTCTGCTCACAGGTGTTAAAGCGAAATGAACACAAACAGAACGTAATGAAACGTGACATCACTCCTCCACGGCTGCATGAGAGGGCTGCGTGGAGCGCCACCAAACTTCAGACGAGCTTTTGCTGAGTGGGTGATTTTGAGAGGTGGGACAAATGGCAGTAGATATTATGTCTAGTTTCTAAACAGCCATGACTGAAAGAAAGTTATTAAAGTTATGAAAAGAAAATTATCATTTAGTTATAACACACTTATTATAATATTAAGGTTTATGTACCATACCCTGAGTTTCTGTTACTAAATAACGTTATATGTTTATTTAATAAGTTAAGTTTGATGAATAAGTTTTGTTACAACACTTTATCATTATAATATAGTGGTTTATATCCTGCATTTCTATTAAAAAATAAGTTTTCCTCACTGTTGAATTTTAACATCTAAACGATTTCATAAAACTCAATAATTCCACATAACTGCCTTCTACATGTCGTTACACTGTAAAGCAATTCACTAAACCCACCAAAAAGTTTCTTTATTTTAAAATCAAATCAAAGTGGTTCTAAAGTGACAACTTTGAACTGCATTACCTACTGATGAAGAGTTAAAAGCGAGTAGAAATGACTGTGACAAGTTCAATGGATGTAAACAAACGTTTGGCATTATGAAGAAAAATCAGCACAATGCAATGCTGCTAGAATACAAGCAGAAAATTCCAGAGAGCAGCAAAAGACAGTGTCTCAGACTTTAAAAAAAAAAAAAAGTCCCAAAAGGCGCCGTTTCGCTTTTGAATGGCAACACGCACAAAGATGCATTATGAGCGCTTGCTCTCGTGCACTTAAAGCGCCACCGTGCCACATTTCGCCAATTCCTCTGATCGATGTTTTCCACACTCTACACATCATGTCCCCTCTAGCGGCCGGCTCACGCAACTACAGCCGTTATTAGCGAGCTGATAAAAGCACAATGTTAACATCCAGCTACACAGGGTCAAATGAACAAATTTCGCGATTAGTAATCCCAAACGCAACCCGTGCAAAGCAGCGCAAACCGTGAGATTTCCGTCGCACGAGCTTCGAAGCGAGAGAAAAACGCGTTTCGCCTTTCGTGCGTTATTGATCGCAGACTGTCTGCAATGAATGGCTGCATGAGGAAGGAAAAAAACCCTGAACTTCAGGTGACCGACCATGGCTTTGACACAGGCAGCCTGCAGACACGAACCTCACTGAACTGGGAGGGGTGGAAGAAAATACCTCAGTTTAAAAAAATCCCGCTCGACAAACGAAAGAAAAAAGTCGCGCGCGCACACACACACGACACGAAGTTGTACAAACGTCTTTTAGGACGCATTTTGAAGTTGCGGACTGCTGCTAGATAGCGCTGGAGCTAAGTAACGTTAAAGGCAGGGGCACGGATAGAAGGCTGAGTCTGGCTCTCAGTCTGATCCGACTGACCCTTCATTTTATTGCGGCCAGATCCTCAGATCCTCCCCTTTCCCTTCCGCGCGTCTCTGCCTCGCTCGCACGGACACATATAAAGAAAAGACGCGCGGCCATTAGCGCCAAATAAGCGGCGATAACGCGAGCTTTACTGGCCGCAACCTTTAGGCGGAACGGGACCTTTATCGATTATCTGCAATTAAAGGCACCGCTAGTGCGCTCGCTCCGCTAGCCCCTTCATCGCCAACATGGCTGCCTAGCACAGACCTAAAAAAGGAGAAATAACCTCCGCCGTGCCTTTGTCTGTTTCACCTCTTTAACCCTAAACTACTGCGCAAAACACACGGAGACGCGCTAAAATCGCGCCGAACGAGAAAACGACTTACGTGAAGGCAGGCGCTTGGGTTGCTCCTGTTTCCTCCTTGGCATTTTCCCCCTTTTATCACATTCTCCTTCTTGTTTAGGGATAAGAAGAAAAAAGGTCTTTTCCCATTGAAATTTTGCGAGGGAGCCTGATGGCAGGGACTTGTCGTGCACCTGGCTGTCCTCGGTTAAGTGTATTGTTGGGAACGGGGAAGAGTAGAGGAGGAGGTGCTGTTGTTGTTGCCGTGTCTTGACTATGGCTGCTCTCTGTAAGTGTGTGTCTCCGAGCCCCTAACTAACACTAATGCAGGGATCAAAGGGCAGCAACAGCAGAGCACACACACACACACACACACACACTCGCGCGCACACGCACGCACACACACACACTCGCTCGCTCACTCACTCACTCACTCACTCTCTCGCTCACAGAGAGAGGAGCTCGCCCGACAGAGCAACGAGAAAGGGACAAGGTGCCCCCAAGCTTTCAGGGTGTATACTTGACTGACCACGTAGGATTTTTTAAATATTTATATAGAAAATGGATTCTGACTAATAACGGCTTGGGAAAAAAAAAAAAACGTTTTTTTATTATTTTTTTTTTATTAATGTAATGATATAAAAGGACAATAGGTTTAAAATTAATGAAAAAAATCGAAAATGACATTTTTTTTTCATAAATTATTTTTAGAAATGTTTGAATCTGAGTTGACAGAAACCCCTAAATCGCTGCAATTAATTTTAAGGTCGATGTAGCCTAATGATATAAATGTAAAATGGGATTTAAAATTAATAACCATATTTAAAATTTATTTATTTATATATTTAAGTGTTTTTTTATAAATGTTTGGTTGAATCAGATCAGTACAATTCCTTTTAATTGATGTAATGCTACAAATTTAAAATAGAATTTACAGTAACACTTTACAATATGGTCTGTTTGTAAACATTAGTATCGGTTAACATGAACTAACAGTGAAATATACTTTGAAAGCATTTATCAATATTAGTTAGCCTTTTATTAGTTTCAGTATTTACTAATATGATTATTAAAATCAAAAGTTGTACCTGTTAATATTATTTAATCAGCCTGAGCTACCATGAACTAACAATTAAGAGTTGTATTTTTTTATTAACTAACATTAATTAATGATTAATAAATACTGTAACAAATGTATTGCTCATTGTTATTTAATGAATTAACTAACATTAACTAATTGGACCTTATTCTAAAGTGTTACGGAATTTACAATTAGCATATTATCTCATTTTAAGATCTTATTATTTTTTATTATTATTATTACTACTACTACTATAATTTTATTTATTAATGTTAAATGTCCTGGCTAGCAATTGAATTATACTGATTCTGAGTTTCCATACAATTGATATTGTAATATACACATATGTTATTCCGTAACACTTTACAATAATGCTTCATTTATTAACATTAGTCAACTACATTAGTTAACAAGAAATAACAATGGAAGTTATTATGAATGTTAATTTCAGCATTTACTAATACACAGCTCTATCTGTTAATATTATTATTAGCTAACATGAACTAACAGAACTAACAGTTGTTGTATTATTATTAACATTAAAAAAGATTAATAAACACGGTAACTAATGTATTGCCCATTGTTATTTAATGTTAGATAATGCATTAATTCATTTGAACTAATGGGACCTTATATTCATACAGATTATTCATACAGGAATGTCTTTTTTTCTATCAAATAAAAATAAAAGCTTCATTTTTTTAAATTAAAATTTATTGTATGGTAACAACCATAATGTGACTTTAAATCATAATTTGATTAACAGATCCCCCTCCACCCCCCACACAAAAGCACACACACACACACACACACACACAATATTCTGTTCTATGCATAGCACTGAAGCAGCCGGCTGTTCCCCACTCAGGGCTGGACTCCAGCAGGCAGCATGTTGTTGGACAAGTTCGTTCTTTCACACCTCTTTGGTGTTAGGAGGACTGTATCCTCCCTCATGCCATGCTGCCATCCTCCTCGCAACCATCCACACGTGCAGCTCGTTACGTGGCAATTAGCACAGGCTCAAATTAGCCCACTTCGCCTCTGCACAGGTGACTGACACACACTTTGTAGCTCGCTCATTAGAATATGGCTGCCTCGCCATTCCTCTCTCTCTCTCATTGTCACCCCTTCAAGTCCACAGAGAGGCTGTTGAACTGTACACTTTTGGACATTGGTCATAGCGTTTACATGTGTACCATAGTAAAAAAAATAATCAATTCTATTCATAGGAGTCCAGTATTATGTTTTCCTTATTGAATTCTTTGTGCATACAGATCTCATTCCCTTATATCTTGAGGTATATATTGGATGTGTGATATTAGGAAACACTATTTATGGTAATCTCGCAAAATCTCCCCCTGCATGTGTGTGCGCTGCTTGTTATTGTTTAAGATTAGTTTAGTCTCCATGGCGAGGTCACGGTCTGTTCTGTAACCCCGCCGATGCCAGGCAGCTGAGGTAATGCGTGCAAGCAGACAATCTGCTGATAGTAGTCATGGCAACAGCAGCATGACCTCACACTTGGTAGCAACCTAAAGGTCACCTAACAGACATCGTGTTTTGATGGGCACGGTATCAACTGAACCTGACAGTGACAAACATCTGCGAACGAAAGGAGACTGGTTCCATTGACATATCTGTTTCCATTTGATACTTGAACCCTTTCATTCACACTGTAGCGTTGCTTTACAAATTACTCAATGTAATCCACATGTATTTAATTCAATTTCATCCACACTTTGGAGCAACATATATCCTAATTGTAACATTGAAACAAGTATTTTCTATACATGCTTTGAAATAATATGTATTGTGAATGAAATTTAATTGAATGTAACAGCTACATTTACATGCAAAGCTCTCATTTTTACGTTCATCTGCAATGCAGTTTATGGCATAAGAATAATATTTTTCTATTAAACATGCAAAATTACTTTAATTAGTTACCCCAGACTGTCCATCTCATTACATTTCTTGTGCGATATTGATAAGCATGATTGTCCTACTGGTCTTTGAAAGCAACTCGTTTTGTCTGTTGGCATTATTACTACTTATTAAAATGGCTCCCCTGCAGCATGCAGGCTGTTAGCGAGCTAAATTAATTTCAGGTGCTTCAGTAGCGGATAAAGGAAGTTGGCTAAAGAGGTATATCTCTCCCTGAGGCCAAGTATAGTGGTGTGGGTTACCTCTTTTTCAACTCGTTGCAGCCTCTTCCTCTTTGTTAGGATGTTGCAAGATTGTATTAAGAACACTGAGTGGAGCAGGTCATTAGAGGACTAGTGACATGGCAGGATTGTGTGACGGGTGAGAGAGGAAGCTTGAATAACAGAGCTCGATACTGTAAATATCACGTTTAACTATAGGGTGGTTACTAAAAATGTTTCTCTTTGCCCTCTGCACTGCATATTCATACACTTATGATGCCATAAAATAAGTCTTGCTTTAAACATTTCACCTTAATTTAATGTATATTTTTGGATATGACGACCTGTGCTTCACGGCATTGGGGACATTTTTGCACCATTAGAAGGTGTTAATTTAAACTTTGGTTGATAAACAGAACCCTTGATTCATTTAAAGATTGTCATAATGAAACAATATAGGATTTGATCGGCCATTCCTTAACGCTTTCAAACCCAAAACAGTTTGAAAAGCTCAGTGGCCATTGAAATTAGCGGTACAGAATTGAAAATTAATTAAAAAACCCAGTAATAACCATTTTGTTATATGGAAAAGAGCATTTGATAATATTTTGATCATTTATGATCGTTAACAGAGTTTTTAATGAAAATGATCTGTGTAAAGCCACGGGAGCAAAATTTTGCAGGCCAAAGGGTTCATTGTTTTCAGTAGTGTAGCAATATATGAAGCACAGCTCACACAAAAGTCACTTTCAAATCCAGCAAATTTCTTGAGGTCAGCGAGGTGAATTTGCGTGAAACCAGTGCAAATCATTCTCCCTCACAGTATCTTATAATTTTATTTTAATTAATTCATTAAATATTCTGGCTAGCAATTGAGTTGTATACTGAATCTGAGTTTCTGTACATTTTGTAAGATAGTCAAAGCGGTTATTCATATAGGAATGTCAAAAATTCAATTTTTTGCACAATATTCCTGATCCTGGATATCTGCTGATTCGTACTGAAATGAATATTTGCAGAACAACAGTAAGTGTGACTGAACATTAAGGCACGCCATATTTAGACATGTAAATGTGATTTCTGTGTGTTTTACACACTATTTAAAAACAATCATGCTTTACTTAATTGTGAAACCTAATTATCAGAGACAATTGTTTTTATATTTTTCAAGGTTGGATTCAAAATATACTTGACTCTAAAATCTGAGAGGGCATGTGCTTCTATTTGTCTATAATTGCCACATGGGACACGGGGCCTTTCACACGTATTTAACACCTGTAAACACTTCTTGTATTGAAGTTCTTCCTAATTAGCCCGTGAACACGGTATCGCTGTCTACAATTTAACATCAGTTATTTGTAAGATAGTGTAAGGTAGGCTATGGCACAGCTCACTATCTTAAGTTTCAAGATGAAGAATTGTTGGTTTGTTCTGACTCAAACTTCCTTTGAAATAGAGAGATGGTTATGGTGGAAAGCTTTCCCTCTCTTCTCCCTCTTCCAGCTGTGTGACAAAAGCAGGTGGTTTCCCCTGCATTTGCTCTCTGACCTTTTGCACAGGAAGGGATACCTCACAAAAAGGCTATTTTCCTCGCCCTGCAGACCATATTCAAGAATGCTGACTAGTTTTGACTATTGACGCATACCCTACAATCTGGGGTATGTTTAAAAGGTAACTTCACCCCCCAAAAATGAGACTTCTGTCATCAATTACTTACCCTCATGTTGTTCCAAACCCACATGATTTTCATTTGTCTTTGGAACACAAATGAAGATATTTTTTAAAGGGGTCATATGATGCGAATTCAATTTTTCCTTTCTCTAAAAATCGACGAGTTTCAGAAGGCGGGGCATAAAGGAGAAACAATAATATACAGTATGTGGAAAATAATGTGTTTTTTTAACCTTAAACTGCATAAACACATTTCATTACACCAAATTCACAAAATAATGTTCTTTTTAGCAACATCATATGACCCCTTTAATAGTCTTGCTTCATTTTGTCCCTCAAAGCTGCGCAACCAAAATATTCAAGCTTCAAAAAGTTGATAAAGACATTGTAAAAGTATTCCATCTGAATTGAGTGGTTTAATTCAAGTCTTCTGAAGAGACATGATTACTTTATATGATAAACAGATTTAATTTAGCTTTTATTCACATATAAACATTGTTCAACACACATAGAGGACATCAAATATGGTAAACGGAAGCTGAAATGTTCTTGCTTGACTGGTGAAGTTTGTTTCAGTGAAGTACATTTGAGCTGCCATTGACCATATTTGATGTGCTCTATGTACTGTATGTGTGTTGATCTATGTTTATATGTGAATAATAGCTTATTTAAATGTGTTGGACTAAACCACTTGATTCATATGGGTTACTTTTACAATGTCTTTATGAGCTTCTTGGAGCTTGGAAAAAAAAAGCTGGGTTGTGTGGACTTTCAACGGATAGTCAAAAATGATGCGAAAATATTAAAAAATATCTTCATTTGTGTTCTGAAGATAAGCATATGCTTATGGGTTTGGAACAACATAATGGTGAGTAAATGAACAATTTTCATTTCTGGGTGAGCTATAATTTTAAGTACTTGATGGCTGATGACCCCAAAGAATGACATGAGTCTTCAAGAGCAGAGCTCCTCTTTCCCCCTTGTCTCCTGAAAAGTATGACAGAGTCAGCTCCTTTTCTTGGCCTTTGACACTCAGCTACCTCAGTCCTCTAGCATATTACATGCTGGTGCTAAGAGTCAAAAATGATGACCTTTTATATACATGTTGACAGGTTGACAGAGCATTTAGAGCAAGACAGGGTCATTTTATATCTTTAAATCGCTGAACCTGCAAGATCAAAAATTGATATTTTAAATGAGATATATGGACAATATTTCAAAAAAATATTTCTTTATTAATAGATGTATTATATTTCACTGTGCATTCACCAGCACATGTAGAGATGCTATTAAGTTAATATCCCAGTACTGTCCATCTCAGAAAGACCTTTTAATTTAGTCTAAGGCCTTTCTCTGACCTATTCCTGTTGCTCTTTAAAGCTCTGTGATAATTTTATAACAGACAATTAGTTTGAAGTAATTTATTTTACCTTGGAGTGTGTGACCCTTGAGTACTTTAATTGCTTTAATTATTTGATTACTGTGCCACATTTCATGCTTCTTTTGTCTTGAAAGACTTTTCAGGTTGCCAGCCCCTCAGCTGAAGACAACATTTTACCTCAGCCCAAAAATCACTGATTACATGCTGCAAACATTGTATGTTTGTAGTGTATCTATCAGGTGGTAGGTTTAATTTAATTTAAATGATTACACCTTGGTTTTGTATGAATTATTATATTTTAATCATTATTTTTATAGTATATGTGCATTTAGGAATATTTGTAAATATCTCTGTAAAGACTGGTCTTTAAAATCAACAGTGTTCACAACGGCAAGCTATTTAAGATAATGAATATTGGAGTCTGCTTATTAAAATTAACATTAATATAAATAGATCTATAGATAGTCGACATTTGTCCCCATACTCATTGGTTGGTTGGTAATTGGACAATTTCATGTGCTAGAAAAGCTGTACCTGAACTGCTCACCCAAGCAGTAGTACTGTTGCATTGTGATGTGGCACAATGAATTACAAACGTAGGTAACATAGCGCCAGTTACGTATGTAACTGTGGTTCTATGAATTCCGGATTGACCGCCAGAGGCAGTGCTTAAGCACTAGTGGATTATCGCAGCGCCAGCTCGACAGGTCGAGATAATATACCAAAAAAGTCACGTGGTGACGTAGGTTGAGCCTCGAGTATAATAGACACACTAGTTCAGCCTTCGGTCTTCCTCGCGCATTCCGAGTGACAAATAACTCTGGCGATCATCCGGAATTCACAGAACCACAGTTACTTACGTAACTAGCATTCTGTTTCATTCCTCCTGACCGCCAGAGGCGGTGCTTAAGCACTAGTGGATGACTCATACCAACATAGTCATGAGGAATGCCACTCACCTGAAAAAAAGTTTTCTCCTGAAGGTTGCTCCTGAAGAACTGCTGAACTGACAGCATGAGAGGCAGCAACGTTGAGCTTGTAGAAGCGGGCAAAAGTACACGGGGAAGCCCACGTAGCAGCAGCACAAATATCTGCCATAGAGACTCCCCTGAAAGCAGCCCAAGATGTAGACACAGCCCTAGTGGAATGACAAGAGATACCATCTGGTAAAGGTTTTTGGGCCTTCTTATATGCCAAAGAGATAACCTCAACAATCCAATTTGACAATCTCTGCTTTGAAACAGCAGTCCCTTTCCTTGCACCACCATAACAAACAAAAAGCTGATCTGTGTTAAAATGGACCTTCAGAGCTCGCACAGGTCACAAGGGGTAATCCCCTAAATGATCTGACTGTAGTGCTGACTGAAAAGCCGCTAAACTGATTGACTGATTTATAAACTGCGGAAGCAGAACTTTAGGTAGAAAAGAAGGATTTGGTCTGAGCACAACACAATCATCCGGCAACCAACACATACATAACTAAATGTAACGGACTTAACGGACAATGCATGTAACTCACTTACACACTTAGCAGATGAAATTGCCAACAAAAAAGCAGTCTTTAAAGATATCCATTTTAGGTCAGCTGTCTGCAAATGCGCAAATGGTGGCAGACAGACAAAATCAAGAACAAGTTGCAAATCCCATCCAGGAAAATGGGGGTTACGAGCTGGTCTCAGCCGTCTTGCACCCTTCAAAAAAACTGCACACAAGATTATGAGAACCAAGAGAAGAACCATTAACCTGAACATGATGCGCAGAAATTGCCGCAACATATACTTTCAGCATGGAGGCTGCTTTGCCTGAATCCTAAAGATGCTGTAAAAAACTGAGAACTCCAGGAACTTCACAGCGTACAGGATCTAACCCATGCTCCTCGCACCACAACGAGAAAATCCTCCAACGAGCTGCATAGAGCTGACGTGTGGATGCAGCTCTAGTACTAATTATCGTACGAACAACGGCGGGCTCACAATCTGTTAAGAGACAGTCGGCCCCAGAAGCCAAACCCAAAGCTGCAGACGGGCCGGATACGGATGCCAGACAGCGACGTTCATCTGTGACAACAGATCCTTCCAAAACGGAAGCTGCCATGGCCTGCCCACCAACAGAGACAGAAGTATGGGGAACCAAGGCCTGACTGGCCATCGAGGTGCTACCAGCAACACTCTGTGGTTAAACAGAGATACCCTGTGTAATGTGTCCCACAGAAGTGGAAGAGGAGGAAAGGCATAAAGCAGACAGTTTGGCCACTCGTGAGAGAGAGCATCCTGCCCCAACGGGCTGGATGTCTCTGTTCTTGCAAACCACAAGCGACAGTGAGTGTTCGCCTCTGTTGCAAAAAGATCCACTTCTACTTTGCCAAACTGTTCCCATATCCACTGCACCACATCCTGGTGAAGCCTCCATTCCCCTGGGTGCAGAAGATCCCTTGACAGAGCACCTGCTATCTGATTTCTTGATCCCGGGAGGTGAACTGCCCTCAATGATGCTTGTCGAGGAAGAGACCAAGTGAGTATCTTGTGGGTAAGATGCAGAGACTTGAGGGACTTTGTTCCACATTGATGGTTCAGGTGAAAAACTGTTGAGGTGTTGTCAGACCGAATGAGGACATGACGGCCTGACAGAACTGGCAAGAAATGCTGCAGGGCTTGGAAAACTGCACGCAATTCCAGGAGATTGATGTGGTCCCTGGACCGAGCTGGAGACTACTGGCCACAAACACCCCTGTGATTCCATGATGACCCCCACCCGAAGAGGGAAGCATTGGTTGTGACGACCTCTCGCCGAGAAGGAATGAGGAACACCTGACATCAGACACTCCCGGCGATTCCACGGTATCAATGCCTGGACACAACTGCGCGAGACAACAATCAGCCATTGAAGATGTTTTACAGGGCTCAACCGCAAACTGTTGTTCCACCAATGCAGAGGCCTGAGGTGGAGCAAGCCGAGTGGAATCACCGAAGTGGCGGCGGTCAGCATTCTTGCAGCTTGCACCCAGGTGGAAACGGGCAAGGAGCTGCAGAATACTGCCCACTCAAGCATGTGAGAGGGTGGCAGACATTACACGGGAGTCCAGTGTCATTCCAGTGTAAGTTATTATTTGCACTGGATTCAGACAACTCTTTGCCTCATTGACTGCAAGACCCAGCTTCTGCACATGCTCCAAAAGCAGCCTGGTGTCATGGGCAGCTTGTTGTTTTGTGGGTGAACACAGCAAGGTAAGGCAGGATTCGCATTCCTCTGGACCACAGCGGATGTAGAGCTGCAGTCTTGCACCTCGTGAAAACTCGAGGGGCCAAAGACAGGCCGAACGGTAGGACCCTGAATTGGTAGGTCTGGTTCTTGAAGCTGAATAGAAGAAATTTCCTGTGGTGAGGAGCAATCGGAACATGAAAGTAAGCATCTTTCAAATCGATGCTTGTGAACTGATCTTCCCTGTTTACTGACCGAAGAATGTCGGCTGCACGTAACATCCGAAAGTGAAGAGTTTTCAGGAACACACGTTTAGATGTCTCAAGTCTAGAACTGGATGAAAATCACCATCCTTCTTTGAAACGAGGAAGTAAGTTGAATAAACACCGTCCCTTTGAAAGTGGGGATGAACTCTTTCCATGGCTCCCTTCTCTAGCAGCGAACAAATTTCTTGAGAGAGAGCTTCTGAACAAACTGGATCCCCTATTACTGTAGGGACAATCCTTGAAAATTTTGGGGGCTGGCGTTGAAACTGCAGAGTATACCCCCTGCTTATTGTAGTCCAAACCCATGGATCTACTGTCATCTCCCTCCAGTACTGCAGTTGTAGACTTGAAAAATGATCGACCACCGGCCCAGTGCCTTCAAGCTTTGTGGGTGCGACTTTTAACGGCAGTGGGGGGTGCTGACATGGACCCTCTGGCGACTGCCGCTGATGAAGTCGAATACCTCGAGTGTCCTCGGTAGCACGGGGCCTCTGTAACCCCTGAGGCTGTGATGTAGGACGCTGATGGAATCATTGCTCTGGTGTTGCAAAACGATGTCGAGACTGAATGCCCGGCACCTTAAAAACAGGAGTGCGCTGAGTCAACTAACGAGTGGCCTCAGACAATTTTAACCTCTTTTCCAGAAGCTCTGGGAAATTGGGTCCAAACAGGTGACCAGGAATAATTGAGAGGTCTCGTAGTGTCTTTTTACAATCCTCTGGCAGTTTTGCCTGGGCGAGCCACACTTGTCGGCGAACTGTCAGAAGCTTGGCTGTAAGACAACCCAGTTCACTGGTGACATGGCCCATAGCCAGGAGCGCAGTTTGAAGGAATTGTGAAACCGAGGGGTCCACATTTGCCGATTCAAGTGTACTAGTTGTGGCAAGGAGTAATTGACATATGGTGTTCTACGCACTGGTTATATACGCGGTAGACTCATATGCCTTTTTGAGTAATGAGTCTGTGCGACCGCACTGAGTACTGGGGCAACGCACATTGCCTCGCAGGGCCTCATCAGGTGACACCACAAGGGCAGCGACAGGTTGCTCTATTTCTGGAGCACGGCCAACCCCAATGCTATCTGCATCCACCATAGATGCCAGTGTACAGGTGGTCTTTGACGTTTAGGTGTACTAGACCCTATTAGGGAGTTTGAAAATTCTGCAACGAAATTCTTGCATAGCAAAGTTAGACCCAGCTGAAGGCCGCCTAAAAACGACATTGGACTGGGCTGGCTGCACTGGCGAGTTATCCAGCCCTAAACGAGCAACCGCCATCTGGAGCACAGTTAAGGTATCATCCACGGAAGATGGAGTTAGTCCTGAGTGAATCGAATCACCATTAGAACCCCCTGCAGCTGAAAAAACGTATTCTCCTGTGGGGAAGATTGCGCAGCAGCATTCACCGCATTGAATTGATCCTGAAAAAGCGAGTCAGATGCACTTGTAGAGAGCACATCAAAGTCAGTGCGAGATGGAGAAGAGGAACTGAAAGGTTCGTCATCCATTCTTTTAGAACCCTCTTCATCTGCCTGTGTGATAGCTCCAGGTGAAGCAGGCATAACAGGCTGGAGCGGCTGGAGCGTCTGAAGAAGGCGTTTTATTTCTGACATCGCAGACGAAAGAACAGCAACTGTCTTAGAAAGAGAAGCTTTATCTACTTGCTCGTTCCTTGATGTTGCCTTCTTAGATGGGGGAGCACCGGCCGCCACAGATGCACCGCGTTTTCGATTCCGTGTGACGGGTTGCGGCTCCATTCCTCCAAGTCATGCTTGGGGTCCAACTCGGCAAGACGGAGCCGTCTCTCTGACATGGGTAAAAGGCTACAGTGCAGATATGGGTCCGTGAAAGCCTCTCTCAAATGCTGTATTACCAAACAGGACTGACAAACATTGTGGCCGTTGTCAGGTAGAAGAGTATTAGGGCACAGCTTACATGTTATTGCGTATCCAGTAGCAATAGAACCGTGAGCCATGGCCACCGCAATAACAGGGAAAAACAACGAGATACAAAAAATACACACTTGACAACTGGCCGTTGGATTGCACCGAGAAGCACAACATATCAGAAACTGCCTGGAAAATAGCAGGGGATAATCGATCTATCAGTGTTGAAAAAACACTAGCCACCGGATAGACCCGAGAAGCATTTGATGTTTCACAAAATCCTTATTTAGAGATAAGGTTGGCGGGGAACCGCCAACGTATAAGCGTGGTGAGAACAAAAAAACTCTTTGCGAGAACCGTCAGTAAATTGATCGGTAACACTAGCCACCGGATAGTACCGAGAAGCACCAAGTGTTATCGATATATCAACAATATATCCAATAAAGCAAAAAAAACCTCACCAATTCATTCGACAATCCAATCCAAAAAACTCCTAAGAGCGAGCTGTCATAGCGCGAAAATCGATTGAAAAACGACCTATCACAGACAAGCGAGAAAGCGAAAGAGACAGAAGGCTGAGCTAGTGTGTCTATTATACTCGAGGCTCAGCCTACTTCACCACGTGACATTTTTGGTACATTATCTCGACCTATCGAGCTGGCGCTGCGATAATCCACTAGTGCTTAAGCACCGCCACTGGCGGTCAGGAGGAATGAAACAGAACCCTTATGAAGAAGGATCAGAGAATGATTTTCATCTGCAAAATAAAGCAGGAAAATGGACATACTTATCTACATCTGTTTTGTATTTTTCCACTCACCACTGGTTTACAACCCATTTTACTTTTGTAATGTGATATATTTCTGAGTGAAACATCAGTAGCTATGTTTCCATCCAAAGATGTGAATTTAACTTATGCACAAAACTGGAAAATCGCATAAAACATTTGCAGATAAAGCACCGTTTCCATCCAACGAGTCAAAGAGAACAAAATCGTCACTTCCTGATAAACTGGCACTAAATATCTGTAAGAAAACTAGGAGAAGCCACTGAATATAATAATTTTCATATGTAATAAATTACTTGCGCTTCAGAGAGAGCAGAAGTAACACAATAAATGCGGTCATTGCTTTTAGAGGTGGATACCTGCTGTTTGGGAATGCAGTCATGTAAGACAGTAATTATACAGAACAACTTTGATGACAGACTTTCCTCAGGCATTTTAGAACGACCAAAACAACAAATAGATGCTGTGAACAGATCGGTCCGCTGGTTAGTCAATTTATCCCGTCTCATAGTGCAAAGTCACATGACATGACACCATACATGCGCATGGTGGAATTTATTCGGTAAATGTGTTTCCATCGTAGTTTATGCACATTTTTTCTTATCGGATAAAAAGTTTATCCTACTCAGTTGTGCACATAAGTTTTTTATGCGCATTTTTAGAATGTATGCGCATCGGCGTTTCCATCCAGCGGTTTTTTATGCGACAATTCAAAATGCGCATAAAAATAGGTGGATGGAAACATAGATAGTGAGAAAATGATGTAGGAGTTATAAAAGGGCGTGGTGAATTTTTATAATACCATAATCGTTCATAATGAGACCATTATTGTACTTTATGTTGAATTTTAGTTTAAGCGTCTGTTTATGTTCAGTTCTCACTTCAGTTCCTATCACTTATTTCCGTCATTACAAAATTTCTGTTTCTATCAATTTTAATCAATCTTGTTATTTTTATACATTCTGAATGCATTATTGGATGCTGGAAACCCTCTCAGCTGTAGATTCACATCTATGATTAAGAAGCAGGGAACAATCTCAGCCCATGAAACACACAACACTGACATTTAGCAGTTGAATGCAGGCTCTCTACAGATTATAATTATTTTAGCACTTGCTATCCTTGCATCCCTTTGGCTTTACAGGGAGTGTACTGCTTAAATGACATAAAATTAATAGTATTTGAAATTGGACGGGAACGACCGTCATTCATAAATTCTGCCTTCTAGAACCTAACAAACAAAGCGTTGCATGGAGGGATATGTAGTTTTGGCGTTTAAAGAGCAACTTAAACACGCACTCTTATCCTTGTCGCTGGCATGACATTCTATCAAACAACCCAATGTGCAGCGTTTTAGTAATGCATTGCAATGTTATCAATGCTGTGTTAGAATTATAGACTTATTTTTTCTTCAACACTTTTATATATGTCGGAGACAGTTCTTGTTTTGCATATGGGACATACAGTGGAGTCTATGGTGATTACAGTTCCCTTTTGATCCACACACTGTAACACGACTGCTGCTTCTGTGCTTGCCCACTTCTGAAGCTTGGGTGAGACTGGCACGTTCTGAAAGGCTAAGTCTCAATTTCTGGGCACTTGCCAGCTGACATTCCACTGAGACAAGCTAAGGGAGAGAGAGGGAGAGACTGGGGCAGATTTATTGAGGCATCAGACTTGCCTCAGGAATGTTCTGTAAAATGCCATTCCTGTGAAGAGAATAAAGAAATTAATGTCAGACATTGTGCTGAGCTGATTTCCTCTGTTACTTCCTGAAGCATTTCTCTTCAATATACGTGTCCATGTCACCTTGTTGGATACATCGCTATGTGACATAATTCAGGATCAAGCACAACATGTCTTCCCATTCCGATGAATATTCAGCTAGCGAAGACCACTGTTTGCCTGCCTCTGAGTCACAACTCCTCTGTGGTAGGGAACACTAGTGGTCAAAAGGCAGAGTGGGAGTTTGTGTATGTGTGTGTGGTTGTGGTTGTGTTTATATGAGAAGGAGAGAGAGAGAGAGAGA
>NW_015670982.1:832283-845938 GCF_001515625.1 Sinocyclocheilus rhinocerous | reverse complement strand
TATTTTTTTCTTAGTATTTATTTAACTTTGCTTCAGTTTTAGTTTTTTTATTTCCAGTTTGTCATTTTAGTGCATATCTAATTTTCATTTGGTTTAACTTCTTCATCTAATATTTAAATTTCATTTTATTCAAACATTATTTGAATTAACAAAAATGCTTTAAACAGTTTTAGTTACCAATATTAACCCTGATTTGGAATGACATGAGGTTTAATAAATGATGACTAAGTGATGAGTTTTCATTTTGGGGTGAACTATTCCTATAAATACACCAACTCATTGTTCTCTGCTTCGCAAATTGCTGATTTCCTCTGTTACTTCCTGAAGCATTTCTCTTCAATATACGTGTCCATGTCACCTTGTTGGATACATCGCTATGTGACATAATTCAGGATCAAGCACAACATGTCTTCCCATTCCGATGAATATTCAGCTAGCGAAGACCACTGTTTGCCTGCCTCTGAGTCACAACTCCTCTGTGGTAGGGAACACTAGTGGTCAAAAGGCAGAGTGGGAGTTTGTGTATGTGTGTGTGGTTGTGGTTGTGTTTATATGAGAAGGAGAGAGAGAGAGAGAGAAGAGATCCTCACCCGAGGAGAGAGTGTAGGATTTGAAAGGCTAGCTTCCTGGCAGCCGGGAGTTTTATCTCTTTTTTAGAACAACCACTGAGGTGTTTAGAAAGGAGAAACCGGCATACCATGGCTATGTTAGACTCACGGCTATTAAAGCAGAGATTTGTCTTTCTTCTCAGAGCCCAATGCTAGTAATAAGTAATAATTGTTTAAAAAAATGTCACAAGAAGCTAGCATTCACATATTACTTTCACAATTCCATATCTTAAAGGGATAGTTCACCCACAAATCATGTCATGCCTAGTGTCATTTTAAACCTGTACTACCTTCTTTTTTCTGTGAAACACAAATGAAGATATTTTAAAGAAAGTTTGAACTGTTTCTGCCCATACAGTGAGTCAGTGGGGTCCAAAACAACACTGGACTCCACTGACTTTCATTGTATCATGGGTATATATAATGTTTGTATGAGTGATGAGTTTTCATTTTGGGGTGAACTATTCCTATAAATACACCAACTCATTGTTCTCTGCTTCGCAAATTGGGCAATCCTTTTTCTATAAAGTACAGTACAGAGCTTCCATCTTTTTTTTTTTTGAACAACAACCCCCTTTTTTGGCAAAGAGCAAACCTGATGAACTGGCAAGACTGCCTGTGAAACTGTATGGACAATATGTTACAGGATGCTAGCTGAACTCATCATGAAAGTAGAATGAGGGGGCTTTGTTCCAAATGTCACGATGCATATTTATGGATGTGAAGTGTTCCTTTTGTATATACTCAGCTCCTCTGTCCTTCAGTGGCAAACATTTCTCCCTACATCACTGTAATGATACGTGCAATCAAACCAAAGATACACTCACACACTGACCCACCCTAGCGTGGCCTTTTAGAAAAAAGATCTCAAGCAACAGGGAAACCTAGTCCAAAAAAAAAAGCTGGTGGACACCACTGGGCGAGTATGACTTATTCAGTGTTCTCAAACCTCTCCCTGAAGTAACCCCAGCACTGCACATTTTGTATGTCTCCCTATATCTGACACACCCTCTTCAGGTCTTGCAGTCTCCACTAATGAGCTGATGAGTTGAATAAGGTGTGATAGATGAGGGCGACATACAAAATGTGCAGGGCTGGGGGTACTCCAGGTTTGAGAACCACTGACTTATGTCATTAAACATAACAAAGACAATAAAAACATAAACTATATGGATAATATAAATGACATGTCAAGCATCAGGCACTGCTCAGTTTATATCCAAGTGTGTTTGTGTTTATTACCTTGCCTGGAATATCCTGGATGGGTTACCTGGCTTTGGTCCCACTCTTCTAATGGAGCCATGACTTTTGGGTGGGTTGAGGAGTTGGGTGCTGAAGGTGGGCGTATGTAGTGGTCTGAATGTGTTAAACCACTGCTAGGCATCAGTCTCAAACATGAAAAGACTTTCTCAAACATGCACACAGATGAATACACACTGCCCTCACAGACGGTTCAGCAGGAGTTTAGAGGTAATGGGTTACCATTTCATAGATATACAGTGCATCTCAGTGTATAGAATTACATAGAAATATAAATAACACAACAAAATTAAGCTTCAAGTATGAAATGCGCTCTGGTTTATTATAAAAACTAAAAAATTAAATATACTGTTTGCATAAATATTCATTTGTCACATTGCAACATTTACCAGAGCCACATTTTGCAATAGACAGTAAAAATGTTATTGCATCATTGATGCATTGACCATGACAGCTATGGAATTTATAAAGTCAAACAAATGCATAAATTATGAAAGGCATACAGAAAAAAAAAACATCCAATGTTCCAGTATAGATTCGGCTGGTTTAATTATCCAAAAGCTACAAACCACACAAGTTTTAACACAACAACAAAAAAAAAATAAATAAATAAATAAATAAATAAAAAAAGGGAGTAAAGGTGCACATGTCATCTATATTAAAGGGATACTCAATCCAAAAATGAAAATTCTCTCATCATTTACTCATCATCATGCCATCCCAGCTATATGGCTTTCTTTCTTCTGTGGAAGACAAACAGAGATCTTTAGAAAAATAATCACCATTTTAAGAGTGAACTCATGAACCTGTGTTTGACAGTTGGCCAGAAGCCATGGTTTATAATTTCAAAAGTTTAAAATATTAGTATTTTTCTCTCACACACCTATCATTTCACTTCAGAAGACAATTACTCATAAACTGGGGTTGTGTTGATTACCATTGTGTTCATTTTGCGTGGTTTTTGAAGTGTTACATTTTGAGGGACCCATCCACATTGCATTATATGGACTCACAGAGATGGATTGTTTTTCTAAAAATCTCTGTTTGTTTTCCATAGAAGAAAAGAAGTCATATACATCTGGGACAGCATGAGGGTGATTAAATGATGATATGTGCGTCCCAATTCGCATGCTTATGCACTATTCTATGCCATTTTTTTAGTAGAAATAGTGTGATTGGTGTGCTCACACTGAAAATTCATAAAAGAAAAAGTGCATTTCAAATGCCCAGATGATGCACTTAAATAACCAAAAAAAATTAAGAGTAGAATGTTGGACACCTTATGCACTCAACTGTCGCAGCTTTAATTACATAGCAGAATGAGAGGGGCTGTCGGACTCTAGTGTTGGATGACAAAATAACCTTATATAATTCATACACTAGACGGTTAAGTACATATGAATAGAATAAGTGCATTAGTGCATCATTTGGGACACAACTGATGAGATAATTTTCATTTTTGGGTGGAGTATCCCTTTAAGAGCAATAAAATATCAGTGTAGAACATGTAATTCAATAACATATCAGTGTAGAACATGTAATTCAATAACATGAGAACACTGGTTTTTGCCAGGCACTGTATATTTACCACACTCAAAATGGCGGAGCTCACAGAGAATCAAGATGAGTCTCATTAGCTTTAATTAGCAATTAGCACTTATACTCCACTACACAGGCAGACATTGCTAATAGTTCAATGTGAACACTTGAGGACTCTAAATGACACATTTCCCAAATATTCAAAAATTTAAATCAAAAATGACTTTTTTCTTTATATCTCAAATGTTGTGAGATTCTCTCTTCAGAAGGACTGCAGATTTTTTTTTTTCTAGAAAGATGATAGGATTGAACCAATGTCAGATATGTCAAAGCAAATACATCTAACACATTCTTAAATCTCATACATTCGCTTCAGCTCATTTCAAGTACTGTATAGAAGAATGTGAATATAAGGTGGCTCTCCTAAATCATTTCAGCTATGTATTTGACAAAGGTCTAGAGCAGGGGTGTCAAACTCAGTTCCTGGAGGGCCGCAGCCCTGCATAGTTTAGTTCCAACCCTGCTCCAACACACATACCTTGTAGTTTTCAAATAAGCCTTAATGACTTGATTAGCTGGATCATGTGTGTTTAATTAGGGTTGCATCTAAACTGTGCAGGGCTGTGGCCCTCCAGGAACTGAGTTTGACTCCCCTGGTCTAGAGGCTGCAGCCAGTGCCTGGAATCGCATAGGATAACCTGGCCTGCAGTGGCTGCATGCACTGATATATACAGTGGGCATGAATCTGGGTGTTAGAAAAGGTGAGCAAGGTTCCACTGCTCATTTTTGATCAAGGCGACACTCCCCCCATCATTTCCACACTATTACCCCCATGCAGTGCAGGGATTAGGGAGTGGGAAGGAGAGGAGAAAAACTACATGCCGACAGCCAATCTGGATTTCATTTGAAAACTCCCTTGAGGTTTTTCCATTATCCCCCCTCCATATCCAACTTGACCCCGTAGAGAAAGCCCTGGCCCGCAAAGGTCAGCCTAGTCTAGACTCTCCTCTCCTCACCCCTCTGTCCTCTTCCTCGAGACAGCCTGCGGCAACCGAGGGTTCCCCCTCCCCTCGCATCTGACACCCCTCAGCCTGACCCACCCCCCAACCCTGTTGAAGCTGCCTCTGTAATCTTTTCATTTTTCCTCCACTCCCTCTCAGGTCTTTGGGGGCTTAGAAAGGTGAGGCGGGTTGTACCAGCAAATCAACTGTGCCACTGTCCATCTGAGCTCACCAGCGTCTTGAAGGCAGGGTGAAAACAGTCCCATCTGGCATCACTGGGCAGCTATTACCAACACGTTACTGTTTTGGGAGTAGCTGTGGGGTTATTCCCAGGCTCGTGGTGAGAGTACATTGTCTGCGTTGAGGAAACCTGAAAGATTTTTTGTCCCTAGCCAGTCGGCGCTATACAATTAATGCACATTCACGTTAACGACACGTACAAAATATTTAGCCAAAAACTTTTGAAGGACAGGTCGGTAAGGTTAAAATGTCTTCTTTTGTGATATAGAGTTTGACAGAAGCATTCTTCTTCCTTTGCCAAACAACAGGAAAAACTGTGAAGAAAAAAGCTCATGAAATGCTTTCTTATCTGTACCGCTTCATTGTGTTTTTATTCAGTATCACTTAACAAGCCAAGCCATTCACGCTTTTCTGGTAAAGTCAAGAATGTGCCAAAGTGTGTGTGTGTGTGTGTGTGTGTGTCAACTCTTTGTCACATCGCTCAAATCATGCTTTATTTATTTACCACATGACATGCAGGTATTGTGTGCCACTACTGAGGTATCTGTTAACTTGTTCGATTTATTTATTTATTTTATTTTTCTTAAATGAATGATTGCTTTGATAGAAAAACACATTAGATCACATTTTCCCTCTTAACCCTCCTTTAGGACATGAACTCAGGCAACAAGGGAAAAAATACTCATTGAATATTCATTAACTTGTGCCTAGGTGTGTACACGGCTCTTAACCACACTTGTTTATGACTTAAGGACTTGTAGCGCTGACCTTAGTTTAACACGGCACCAGATACCAAATTAACCTCTAGCCTCCTCAGGGCTACCAATGCCCTGCTAACAAGCAAACTGTCTGGATGCGCCAGAAGTGCTTTATGATTCTGTCTCTCAGGTGCATGCCCTCCTCTGCCTGTGAACAAAAGACAGTTTTTTTCTTCCCCATCTATCTTTTTGGCCACTCAAGATATTTTTTCCTGTTTTTAGTCACACCTCTCTACACAATGTATATATATACACACATTTTTTTAGTGTATACACAATATTTGTGCATATTTTTTACAGTACACAAAATATTTTACACCTCATTTTTACAGTCTATCTATCTATCTATCTATCTATCTATCTATCCGTCATTCATTAGCTCACTCATCCATCCTTATATTTGTCTATCATTCTAATTTCCTAATAAAAACAAAAGCGAACCTTTTCCTTCACTACCTTTGTCTTTCTGGCTCATTTTACCTCTCCGCATTCTTTAACAAAGTACATAATGGCACCTTTGCGGCTTCCGTACGCTATGTTTTTATCGACGCATCTGATTGGCTGTGCGGTGTAAGCAGCATGGAAATAGAATAAGCGCTTCAGTTCATTGGTCAACACAGAGACGCTTAGTCCAAACGTGCGGCCAACGTTGCAAAACGATAGAGGCGAGCGACTACTTTATTTTCTTTAAATGAACGAGTGCATTTGACGTTATCGGAGGGTTAAATGAACTGCAGTACTATATCCCGTGACTTGTGTAATAAATGGATTGTGCTTTACATTGGGGTGTAATGCTAACAGGCTAAATTAGCAGCTCATGCTACAAGTACACCGGTTCTGTCCAAACAGAACAGCTTATAACGTTACTACTGCAGAGGACAGCGGGTTAAAACATAGACTGACTGTTTCATTTGTAAAAAATGTGTTTAGTATAGTCGGTGAGCGATAAACAAATCTTACGGCGCTGCTCTCCTTACAGTAACACTTCTTTTACCTAACGATACAGCCAGTGTACAGTTTCTTATATCTGTGTTTTAGTTAGTTATTCATAACCTTAATTTAGTTAGTTATTTATGATCTCTGTATTTTCAGTAAAAAATGAGTCTCCGGAAGCAGACACCAAGTGATTTCCTGAAGCAGATCATTGGGAGACCAGTGGTGGTGAAGCTGAACTCTGGTGTTGATTACAGAGGTAAAAGTAGAAGAGCATCTTAAATGAGATTTATATTCCTTTAACGTTACAAGGTTGTTTCAATTTACACGACATTTGAAAGATCTAAAAATCACACTTTAAAATTGGGCTTCCTCATATATGCAGTAAGAAAACAGGTTCTTCAGAGGGAGGAAAAATGTTGTTGAGGGGGTGAATTGAAATAAGAATTTTTTTTAAATAGCTCTTTTCAATGCTTGTTTTGTGGTAATTGTTTTATTGTTCAAAATTGTGCAATTTTTATTGTACAAATAATTAGTTTTACGTGCAATCTATACAAAATATCACTAAGATGAGAAAGTTACATTTTCTAAAAGGTCTAAAAAGCTACCACCAATTCTGCCTGCGCCCCTGATCTTTGGCAAAAAATTATTGAAAAGGCACATAAGTTACATTATGTCTAACATGTGTCTTGCCCTCAGGAGTGCTGGCCTGCCTTGATGGCTACATGAATATTGCTGTGGAACAGACAGAGGAATATGTCAATGGCCAGCTGAAGAACAAGTATGGAGATGCATTTCTCAGAGGAAACAACGGTGTGTAATGTATAGATGTTTGTTTTTAAAGACCTGTGCTTTCCTGAGTGGTTTTCATAGTGTTTTTTTTTTTTACCTAAACTGAGCCAGTGGTTTTTTTAACAGTAATGTAGTTTCGGAAGCTATCTGTGAGCATGTTCTCAACTTTTTCAAAAAAAAAAAAATGTAATATGTTTTGCGTATACCAAAGCTCATTTTGTTTTCTTTGTCCTCTAGTGTTATACATCAGCACCCAGAAGAGGAAGATGTGAAGCCATTTTACTAGTTTCTTTATTCATTATTAGATAAGTAAATTGTTTACTGGCGATATTCATAATCCTTTGTTAGTTGATGATAATGTTCAATAAGTTTGTTTCATGTTTTGTAACACAAAATTTGGTGTTCTGCAGAGTGATGCAGTACATTTGTTTTTCGACAATAGATTTTGCTTTTGTGTTTTCATGATTTATCTGTTCCTGAGATGCTTCTATGAATATTTAAATGGTGATAATTCAGTCGTAAGGAATTGCTGATTAGCACTTTCAAGTCTGGAGGTTGTTCAGGGCTCCTTTATCTGCATATTTCATATTCACTGCTTAAATGTACCTGCTGACTGTTTCACATAATTTGGTCTACTATAGACCTCTATTGCATGATAATGTTCTTTGTTTTCAAATGAATCAATAGGTAGACCCCGACTGTACCCTGATTTTCTGCTGGTGTTGTCTGCCCCTTTCTAACCTTTCTGCCTACATTAGGAGACTCTAATAAATTTACAAACGATCATGGCACGGTGACACTTCATTAGGCAAAGGTAAAATAATGATAAACATATGATGATTCATTAGCTTCCTAATGAGCTGATTGGATGCACTAGTGTTTTATTTTCATGTGGGATCAATGCTTGGACCCTTATTTTTTTTTCTCTGTGTATCCACATATATGCTCTTTGCCCTCGTTTAGGAGACAAAAGGCTGCCAAGGTCGGCCCTGAATGCAGGATGAAGGACACACTATTGATTAAACCTTGTCCGTAACCGGAGTGAGCGGGGGCTTTCTAGCAGGAGCTTGATATCATTATGGCGACTGCAGCAAATGCTTTCCTATTGTAATCAAAAACCAGAGCCCCTCTGACGATGCTGCTCTGCGCTCCGAGATTATTTAGCACTGTTCACTGTAATAACCCAATGACTAAATACTCTCTGTCTTATGAGGGCTGCTCTAATGACCTAGAGAGCAACAGCCAGCAACATCATAACTGGCAACAAATACTGGCTTCAAAATCTGTGTACAGGTTATTACTATCATTTTGTGTTTATTGTATGATACGCAATAATCATACGGATTTGATTACAGAATCATAAGATGTTGGGTCATAATAGGAGCTCAGATATTAGTGGTTGTCAGTCCTTGCCCTTGCACATAATGCTATTTTGGCTGTGAAAGAATATGGCACGTTTGCACTTTTAGGCTTTAGCTTTTATTAGACTGGATTGTTGCATTCATGTTTGTCCAGTGAGTTTAAGGTCTGCAGCGCCACCAGCAGTTGGACCCTGACATTGCAACGGATCTGAGATTTGCCCCAATTCCTAAATAGTGTAGTGTACAGTAAAACATGTATTGTCTGCAACACCTTGTTGAAAAGAAAATGACAAACTGAATTGTGATGCTGGTATTCATAGTTCACTACAGAATGAATGTACACTACCCTTCAAATATTTGGGGTCAGTAAGATATTTTTTTTTAAATCAAAACTGACAGTAGAGATCTTTAGATATTTTACAAAAATTATATTTCAAATAAATGCTGTTCTTATGAATATTCTATTCATCCAAAAATCCTGAGGAAAAAAAAGTTTCAGCTGCACAAGTTTTCAACATTGATAAAATGTTAAGGTCAGACTTAAGGTGAAGAATTAGGTGTTAAACCAAGAATTAAACCATCAGAACTCTTTAGACTTTTTAAAAAAAAAAATATTTTTTTTTAGGGTTTATGGACCTGAATAATGAGTTTATAACTTTTAGCCCTTGTTAACGATTATATATGACTTATAAAAGATTTTTATACAAAATTCATAGTAGTTCTTATGATTGATATGGCTTAGAATTGGTCAAATGTGCTTAGAATATATATATATATATATATATATATATATATATATGTGTGTGTGTGTGTCAGAATTTCGACTTCGTAATCATGCACACACTGTAGACGTATATTGTTATAGCATGTTACAATGATTTCTGAAGGATCATGTGACACCGAAGACTGGAGTAATGGCTGCATAATCATAATCTGATTTTGCATAAAATATGTAATCTTGCATATTTATATATCTCCAATATATTTTTACATGAATATACAGGCATATACGCTATTGTGGCATTGAGTATTTTGTTTGGTAAACAAAGGTACACCTGAACTGTAATATGAGGGGTTCCATCTGAGCAGGAATAAAATGTTCCTCTTTGACCCCTAGAACTATAAGTAATACAGACATTTCCAGTATTTACACAGCAAAGCCAGCAGAATGTATGTGTAAAGCAATGCCATGGATCACAGTGTGTGAACCTGATCTGGAGAGACTCTTCTCTGCCAGAGAAAATCGAAATGAAGGGATCAGCTTTCAGTCAATTCTTGCACACCATTCTAGACAGCATACTGGTGGAGATGTGTTACATGGGTTGCCATTGTATGCAGTTTGAATTGTATTATTATTATTAATAAAATTTCTCTATGATTTTTTTTCAACTTAATGTCAGAAACCTATGCATATGATATAAACTTGTGAATATTTAAACAGATGTATATTTATCATTTTTTCTTCCCTTTAAGGTTAAAATAATAGCAAATGTGTATGGCTTCAGCCGTGTACTATCTGAATGAATATGTGAACCATTTAAGCTCATACATAGGCTGTTGTTGACCAGCATTCTACCACATGCAGACTCTTAATTTAGACTCCAATACTGTCAACCTTGGCCTGGAATGTGCTCCCTGACCTTCTTATCTGAAAGGAACTGTTGTGGATGTTTGCAAGAGGGGGTTGAATGATTTATCCGGACTAACCTACAAATGGCAATGTGAAGCTGCTTGGCTGGAAGAAGTGGCATTCATTTTGGGGAAAAATAAGCCCCGGGGGGTATGTTGGCCCTGACAGCAGCACTTGCTAGTGTGTATATCGACCTCTTGTGGTTGTAAATTATACCTTTCTGATGAAAACTGATTACTTCAACTTATGGGATAAAGTGTGTTGGAGCAATGGGAGTCTGTTCATTGATTTGGAAAAGGTATACATTAGTCTCTATGGCTTAAGAGAATATGGCCTCCGTTTACACCAACCAAAGAAACATTCACTCCATGGTACCTATTCTGACAATGTTTGCAGTACATTCCAATATTCAAATCACGTATTCAAATATGTTCTTCAGGTGTGTGTGTGTGTGTGAATCATGTGGATGCCAAAAGACCAGTGGATTTAAAACTTTTTCATGTGGGGGATAGGTCATATACTTTTTTGTGTTTATTACATTGAAATTAACTTAAACTTGAGCTGAATTTATTCCATTCAAATGCACTGATACTTTTAACAAATGAACTAAAATGAGCCTTTAAGTCATTAAGAATTTGGTCTACCCATAGAAATCCTTCAAACCTGCTTCATGATGTAGCCTAGCTATGTCGTCTGAAGTCTTATTATGACGACCATTATGTATTTTAAATATGATTTAAAATACGTTAATATAACGAAGTTAGACTGGGAAATAAAACATTTCTCATTCTCTCTGTGTTTTTTTTTAAGTTAGCATATGTTTTGCACAGTGTAGTAGGCTACACACAGTGTACTAGCTTAGCATACCATTAACTAATTAGCCTGCTAGCTTAGCATATACCCTATGTAAATGTTTGTTTATATGATTTTATGTGTATTATATGCTATGTTTGAGCAGGGGGGCTCATATCAAAGGGACCTTTTTTTATAAATAGCCATTGTGCTACGTTGTAGCCAGGAACATGATTTACTATTGCTATCAGAATTGTGTCAATTTTCCTATAACAAAAAGACTGCACATTTTTTTTTTATGTTTACATCTGTTAATGATGGATTTGTTTAGGAAAATACTAGCATATCCATCCATTTATAACTTTAGGGTGACCATAATCCCTTTTTTTTGCGAAAATGTCCTGGACAGGATTTCTAAATTGCCTAAAATGTCCAGGTTTTGCCTTTCTTTTCCTATTGTTTTCATATTTGCTGAAGATAATGACTAAAAAGTAGTTTGAACAACAGCGTGCAGACATTGTACAACAATCAACCAGTCGCAGTGTTCGAGAGGGAATAATGTTAATGGGAAAAACAGACATTTTAGGCAATTTAGAAATCTCCGTCCGTCCAGGAAAAAGAGGACGTATGGTCACCCTAGTTACTTGAATATACAAGGCAAGGCTTCATGTGTCATCCAGTTATTTTAGCTGTACAAAAAAAGTCGGTTATGCTGCTTGATGTTGCAAACTGGTATTTGATATATTATCATAATCATAAACACACTGGATTGTAGCGCAAATAGTTTTCCGTTTAGTCTATTTTATTAGGTATTTACCTATAGCAGCTAATAAATTTGGAAGTCTCGCACATTCACAGAAAATAGCTTACTTCCGCATTGCAAAATAAGGTGGATAGATGATCCAAAGATAATAAACTTTTGATTTCACTGGGTCTTTAAGCTTTTGGCTCATTAGAAAAAAGCTAATGAATAACATTCTCCTTCACAAGAAATGTCAGATCACAACAGCAGAGGTGTTCTGGCATCACGTTCATCGCCGCATCTTAGGACACGTCAGACAGTTGGGTCAGCCCATCTCCCTGTGCATTTCGAGTCTCACATGAATTACAGGCTAACCCTGCACTCAAGCAATTAGCCCCCTTCACAACACCATTTTGACTGCCAATTTGTCTACCATGGAACATAATGCAGAGAGTTGCTGGCAAGCGCCCAGCATGCTAATGGAATTGCCAGAGTGTTTTGTTTCTCTGTGAGTATCCATGGTGGCTTTGTGCTGTCAAGTCGCAGAGATAGCCAATGGTAATTGAGTGTGTCCTGTAGCTGCCACGTTTAGAAATCACTGAGCACCTTTGGCCTTGCCATGGTACGACATCAAGGGCGCAACTGGGATTCAGAATAGGAGAATGTGTGCAGATGGGATGGATAGAGAGAAAGAATAGTAGATTAAAATAATCTTTAACAGCTGGCATTTTCCTTAATCTCTGGCTGATCTGAAGGGTTTCACTGGAATGAATTGTGACTTGAACAGAAGAGCCGAGCCAATTTCTCTGCAAATCTGTGCACTTTTATTTTATTTGTCCTCAAGTTAATTAGAGTCAAAGGGTACTCAAATTGCTATAATAGTTCAGTCTGAGGCTGCTGCCACAAATATGTACAAATGCCAAGTTGCATGCACTCTCGCTGCTGTCAATTATGGTCTCATAAATGTTTGGCTGACATTTTATATTCAAGCTCTTGTGCAGCACTACATAGCCACTGTATGTTCGTAGTTACTTAAGAGATACTTTATTGATCCCCTAGAGTAAATCTAGTGCAAATCAGCAGCAGCATCTAAAGGTGCACATTTACTGTTACTCTGTGAATTTTTGTGTGTGAAATCCAGTCATTCCAACCCATATGGAAATGCAATATATGTATGCTCATAAATTACATTTCCATATATGAAATATATTGTCATATGACGTAAAAACATATATAAAACATATTAGAAATTGAAACAATTTCTATGTTTAGGGTCAGTAATTTTACTTTAATGGCAATGTATAGGTCCTTTTCTATGCCACTAAAGTGAAATAACTGTACATAAATGTAGGAGCCTGATAAAAATTTTAGATGAAAATTTCAGATGGCACTTAGAGGCTTTTGCATCTGAGATCTTCATACCTATATCTAGCCCATACAAATATTATAGGCTATGTGTAATAAATTTTTGGACATATATGTCATGTATTTGTATATTCATCCTAAAACCCATCAATACATGTTGATGTATTGATATAAGTAAATCTAAAAGATAGACATGAATTTAAAACATACAAAAACATATACAGATTTTGTTGTATATATATTATTTTAATAAAGTTGCATATATATATATATATATATATATACTGTATATGTAGCCCCAACTCACAAAAAACTAATTCGTAAGATGAAATGTCATTGAGTTGAGCCAACTCAATTTGATCAAATATAGTTTAAATGAAATTGATACATTGATGAAGTGTTTTTTTTTATGCTTGTTGAACGAAAACTAAAACATTTAACTGGTAAATAAATTATTAGGCAGACAGCCTTCTACACTCAAAAAAATAAAATAATAATACATAAGACTTACTTAACTCTAGGCATTAGTCAACTTGTTAGGCATAACCATAAAATAGTTTAAGTACTTTAATGGTATTCCCAAAGTATTTTTATTTTTATTTTTTTTCATTAATAAAACAACTTCATGTTAGCA
>NW_015670982.1:815104-828555 GCF_001515625.1 Sinocyclocheilus rhinocerous | reverse complement strand
TTATGCAAATCTTTCCACATCGTGACGTAGACATGTGGGGGTGTGTTAGAACGAGCCGTTTTAGGTAGGCGTGGTTGACTCTTAACTTTTATAAAGAATATCTCTTTGGATTTGAGACTTTAGTCTTTGCAACTTTACAGATCTTCTTTAAGCACCAAGAGCCTGTAACACTCCAAAGAGAAAGGAAAAATTGAAATCGCATCATATGACCCCTTTAATTTACTTAAGTAAATTGAAGTAAAGCATCAAATGTTATTTTTGGCCTACTTAATTGAAACATGTTCTTTCAAAATGAAAATATTGAGTTGAACCAAAACGCAACTGTTTCAAGTCAGTTTAACACAATGCAATTGTTTAAATGGGAAACCTAACATAATGGTGTTAAATGAAAATGATTTTTTTAAATAAACTGAACAGTCATAATTTTTTTGAGTGTGTATGTATGTATATATATATATATATATATATACACACATAGGGCACAGAAACCAAGTGTGAAAGGTGCTTCAGAGAGGTCATCTACTATGACAACAGACAATGTACCTTTTTTTTTTTGCTCACAAAATTTCGCTGCAGTTTTGCTAATGAGACTACAACAGTGAAATACAAAATAATAATAAAAAATAAAAAAATAAAAAAAACGAATACACTCCATGCACTAAATACCTTGCAAAGTTGACAGATTGCTGTTATTTTGACACTACAAAACTGTACGTCGTTGCCAATGTCCATCCGAGTCAAAACACATTTCACACAGGACTTGGTTCACAGATTGATGTAGATATTTAACCTGCTAAATATCTCGCAGGCAGTACTGACTCATTAGCACTTCTCTCAGATTGTGGCTTTGAAAATTCACACATTGTTATCGTCACTCACGTGAATGAGCACTGATTTACCCTCGATTTCGTGCTTTTGTCTGCATTCCCTGTTAACTGTCACCAAAATCAGGGCTAAAATCATGTATTGTGTGGGCGGCATAAGGGAACTTTCAGCCCTATAGCTTAAAAAAAAAAAAACTCAGGGGTGTCGTGCTCCTGGAGGGCAAATGTCCTGCATATTTTAGCTTCCACCAGCTTCAGCCAGCTCCAGCACATTTGCTTGGATATTTCTAACGAGTCTGAAGAACTTGATTAGCTGGTTTGGGTGTGTTTAATTAGGATTCTGGCTAAATTCTGCAGGACAGTTGTCCTCCAGGAGCAGGTTTGGACACCCCATTTGACTTTTTCTTTCTTTCTTTTTCTTTTTTTTTTTAAATGACAAAAATTCTCACCACATTATCATTGTTAAAATATCATTTACACATCTAGTAGCATTTTGTATTTTGTTTAATAGCATTTTGTGATGGAAATGATGGTGGTGGAAATTACAATTTTGAAATCAAATGGCCAACTATACCTAATTTTGTAGCTAGCATTTTATGTATCCTAAATACACATAATTAAATAATATTTTTCACATCTGACATAATTTGACAAAATTACAGCATGACTGGAATGACACAAGTAAACATAATCTGTTTACAAAATGGTATTTACCTCATTTATTATTTTTCATCTCAGGCTCTTCACTGAAACTCACTGATAATCAAGCACAGAAGAAAACTGAAATGAGTCAGAATTGTTTGGTGTAGTGGAACTGTCACCACAGCTGTGGGACAGCCGTCATTTTTGAAGAATTTAAATAATTTTCACATAATGAATACTGAAATTGTTTAATTCACTATTTTTATAGATTATCATAGTTTTAAATACCATAGGCATGTAGTGAGTAGTGAAGTCAGAGAGCAGATGACTGGGGAGTGTCTCACACAGTCTCAATCTTAAGAGGACCAGCCAGGATATTTTCATTAACACAATTAGGCTGACTCAGTAAAGTATCGTCTTGCATGTCAATCGCAGCATGTTTACATCATGGCAGAGACACAGAGGCTCTTGAGATGAGAGTGTACAGTTAAGGTGATGATACACGGGGCAACAAATTTTTGAGCAATGTTGCTTGGGCACTTTCCCACTGAATGGGCAACAAATTTCTTTCTGAATACTTTAGATCAGCTGTGGGCCCTGTGTCTCACCTAGTTGCCCGCTGACGGCAACATTGCCCAGCAACATTGCTCAAAAGGTTGCCCCGTGTATCATCACCTTTAGGAGCTGTTAGACTCAAAGTGACATGGCAGGTTGAGCACTTACATCTGCTGTGAAGTGTCACTTTTATCGCCCGGGATGTCAGGGGAGAAGATAGCCGCTCACTGCTCTTACTAAAATGGATGCTGTTAGTCAACAACCAAAACTATGTCACCATGGCATATACACTTGGCAGTGAAGGACACTGATAAATAGCATAAATGAGAAATACATAGTGCTTTTAATGTGTCACTACATATATTCCATTACGCTGTGCCATAGTGTGCAGGTGCATCTTGTTTTCTTTCCATCCTGGGCTTGATGGCAATGAAAAAACCTTAAAACTGGATAACTATTCTGCAGGTTGCCGCTTAAAAGTCCACCTCTAAGAATGCTATAAATGATCACTTATTTATAGGCCTGTTTTGAAGTATCCCATACTTTATTAAAGATCTTAAGGTTTGTAAGACTGTACAATATATCAGCATTAATGGTGACTTAGCACATTTATGCTTGCAGTTAAAGTGTTGTCAAATGTAGAATAAGTAGGGCTTTAGATCTGTGGAAAGATCAGTGGCGGATGGATGCAGTGCTCAAGATTCACTGCAGTGATTTTCACCAGTGACATCTTATATTGTTCTAGGAATAGCAAGCTGAAATACAGTAGCTCATCATTAGATAAGGAGGTCAACCTTGAAGATCTCTGCTATCAAGAGGTCAAACTGCACCATGCACTTATAGCATAATTCAGACTCCATGCAATAATTATTAGGGATATGGATTTTATTATTATTTTAATTAAATTATGTTGGTTTCTATACAACAGTCAGTCACGATCCTCAAATCTGTGTCGTAAATAGCTGCTGCAATTATTATAAAAGGCGTTCACTTTCTTAGCTCAGTTTTGTCATTATGATCATTTTGACTGAACGCACATTATGGTCCATCATTGTATCACTCAGCTTATCTGTGTTTACTAGTTCCAGGTAAACTGACAGCTACAAGTGTCTTTATGAGTGAGTGAGTGATTAAAATGATTCACTTAAAACACTCATTCATTTAGGTATGAAATGTCACTGATCTGTGTATCTCAGAGAAGGTCGAACATGCCTCGACTTTGTTTGGAACTAATTTAATTTGGCAGAAAGATAATAAATAGTAACTTCTTATATTTAAGTGTTGTTTAAAATCAGGATCGCACTCAAAATCGTGCTGTTCCCCCCTTTTTGTCAACAATGTTTTTTTGTTTTTTTTTATTAATTAATTAATTTTCTTTAATATAGCTTTGTTTTAAACTAAATTCAAATTGTATTGGTTATATTTTGTTTTGTTTTATTAACATTAAGCACAAGTGTGGTTTGCAAATAGACAGAATCTGAAGGAACCATTGACCCTTTTAGTGGGCTTTCTGGAGAAGAGTTACAGCAAAGCTGGCGTCTGTTTATTTCAGTATATTTTAATTGTTTCAAAACCTCATGAATAGGTAAATGACATGTAGGCCACAAGCTTAAGCATATCCACTGGCTGAAGCATGAAATGCTATTTCCAACACCTATCTGTTTCTTCCAATCCAAATGATGTGTTTTAGTTATGTCCAGGTCCAGAGCATTGCTTCACATTTTAGTGTTTCCAGTGTTGCATTCTCCATCAGTGAATCTCCAAATCTGTTGATTCACTGATAACTGTTGACAATGTAAAACATGGCTGCTTTTCTGTATTGGGCTCTAGAAAGAGTTAAAACACTCTTTTTTTTTTGATTGAAAGAGAGTCACTGGATTACTGAGCCTATGGACTTTCTAAACCAATCATCCAGACAATTCTTCTGAATTCAATCTGAGCGCTGGCTGAATCATTCTGCTCTGTTTTATTCAAGCCAGGTTTTACTGTGTACTTTGAGCTGCTGGAAAAGGAATCTTCGACCTAAACACGGGTTTCTGGCTGACTGAAACAGGTTCTCCTTGAGGATTTGCCTGTATTCAGCTTTATGCCTGAAACGTTCCTGTTCCTCCTGCTGAATAGCAAAGCAAGATGCTTCTTCCACAATACTTGATGGAAAGAATAGATGCTAGGGTGTTCGACTGTATTTAGTTTGCTCTTTACTGTCAGGCCGATGAGTGCATTTTTTTATTTTATTTTTTACAAAATATTTCACGTTTTGCTACATGCCTTCAGCAAATTATTTTCTTAAAAATGTATTTCTTAGTTCTACCCACTCTTCCAAAAAACAAAAAAAACAAAAAGGCAGAGTCTAAGAAGTGCTGAAGACGCTGATGTCTGGACAGTTTCTCCTATTTCAGTCAAAGAAGCTCTGTCAGTGTTGTAGCTGGCCATTTGGCCACATCACTTACAATTGGTCCTGTTGCCTTGTTGCTCAATTTTGTAGGACAGCCTGATCTTTTCTGGCTGACTGAAACAGGTTCTCCTTGAGGATTTGCCTGTATTCAGCTTTATGCCTGAAACGTTCCTGTTCCTCCTGCTGAATAGCAAAGCAAGATGCTTCTTCCACAATACTTGATGGAAAGAATAGATGCTAGGGTGTTCGACTGTATTTAGTTTGCTCTTTACTGTCAGGCCGATGAGTGCATTTTTTTATTTTATTTTTTACAAAATATTTCACGTTTTGCTACATGCCTTCAGCAAATTATTTTCTTAAAAATGTATTTCTTAGTTCTACCCACTCTTCCAAAAAACAAAAAAAACAAAAAGGCAGAGTCTAAGAAGTGCTGAAGACGCTGATGTCTGGACAGTTTCTCCTATTTCAGTCAAAGAAGCTCTGTCAGTGTTGTAGCTGGCCGTTTGGTCACATCACTTACAATTGCTCCCATTGCCTTGTTGCTCAATTTTGTAGGACAGCCTGATCTTAGCAGTGTCTGGATTGTGCCATGTGTTTTTCATTTCGTTACAATGGACATTGTAGTGCTCTTAGAGAGGTTCAAAGCTTTGCCAACCTTTTTATATCCTTGTCCAGCTTTTTTTAATTCCTAGTTTATTGTGAAGTTCCCCAAGTGGCTCTTTGCTCTTCATGGCAACAAAATTGATCTGCTATAAAGTAAGCGATGTTTATGATGCAATCAAGGAATTGAGGACAGCTGCATTGAAAAGGAAAATGAAGTGAAACTGTTGACATAATTATTGTAACTGCCCAATATTCCATATAATTTTAGGCTGATATAAATACTTGAATAATTTAATAATTTTTATTTTTTCCTTCTAAAGACATCTAAATACTTAGAACATGGCATATTATACACGATTATGACATATTTTGTTAGATTGATTTATGAATTTTTTTTTCACAGAAAAAACTATTTTTCAAAGCTGTAAATAAAACCAAGATTATTGAAGTAAATTTGACAAGAAAACCCATTTCAATCTTTATATTTAAAAATGTCACGTTTAAATAAATTCAACATTAGTTCAGTGTTTAATTCAAGTGTTACTTGCAGTTTCTTTGCAAGTAATTGTGAAACGTCTGATATATTTTTTTTTAGTGTACTTATCTGACCTTACTAATATAGGAAAGAAAAAGCATAAATTCTGGCCATTGAAATCAAAGGCATAGGCCAATGTATAAACCATCATTTGCTGCCACCTCTTGGTTGACAACAGCCATTACACTTAAATGACATTACGAAACGTCTCTGATGAGAAACGCTATCCACAATTCACGATGAATATTTGTTCTCTTGACAATCGGTTACTTTTCTTAGACAGTTTAATGTTGCAGTATGCATGCTTTTGGTGGTAATAATCCTGGATATGAAAGGGTTAACACATTCATCACTGCTTCTTGACAGAAATACCTGGCCTTGATCCAACAGTATTCTAAACGATCTGCCTGAGCAGGAGGCTTCTTATCCAAACGGGACTGTTCACCCTCAGTGACACCAGACTTTGGGGCCTGTAAGAATTATTCCCATGCAGAACCCAATGACCTGGACGTGATTGCTCTCCTCACCCCACATTTGAGCGACAGAGACGCACGCCCTCAGGCTTAAATGGGGTGAACTGAACAAGGAAGGACTGCAATATGCTAAGGGACAGAGGGTTTATGGAGGTGGGGGGAGAGGGTCGGATCACCCTGCCTGGCTGCCCAAGGCATGGCTGTAGGACTGGGGAAAGTTCAGTTATCAAATGGCGACCATTAGGGGGACATGCCAGTGTTTATTTGCATGAATGTGCATTACATTGAAAGCAGAAGAAGTGGTTGCGGGTAGATGTAATTTTCACAGTCTGGCCTGATCACAGTAGACTTTAAGCTCGGTCTGATGAAGTGGCTGCAAGTCAAGTTTTTCAGGCTGCTATTAATTTTACATATACTTAAGAGATCCTATACATCTTTTATCTATTTCATTATCTTTTCTGTCTCTTATTTAGTATAATCTAATTTCATTCCAGATTCATCCAGTGGTCAAGCAGACACCATATTAGTAAGAAAAATCAGTGTTCTATCTTATTTCTGTCTTTATCATTGTCTGTATTCTCGAACTGGACAAGCGAGGAAAACGAATTACCCATTTTGAAATACCTCTAATGCATGAACACAGATTAATTGTAAGCCAATTATCAATAATCATAAATAACAGTAATTGCACAGTAATTTTAAACAGTATTTTTTTTTTTTTTAAGAAATTAATACTTTTATTCAAGGATGCATTCAATTGATCAAGATTTTTTTTACATTGTTACAAAAATAAACATTTTATTTCAAATAAACGTTCAATTTATCAAAGGAACCTGAAAAAAAGTATCACGGCTTTCACAAAAATGTCAAGCTGTTAACTGTTTATAAATAAGAAAATGAAAAAAAAAAAGAAAATTCAGCAGTACATCACAGCAATAAATTACATCGTAAGATATATTGAATAGAAAACAGTTATTTTGAATTTGTAATAATATTTCACAATATTACTGTTTTTGCAGCGTTTTTGATAAATGCAGCCCTTGTTAGCGTAAGAGATTAAAAAAACAAACATTAAAAATTCTTATCTATCCTAAACTTTAGAATGGTAGAGTATAGATTATTTAAATGGGAAATTATAATAATACCTATTATAGAAATAATTATAATATATCCTTTATGAAAAGATACACCAATCCCTATTCTATGTAGAGTATAGATTATTTAAATGGGAAATTATAATAATACTTATTATATAAATAATTATAATATATCCTTTATGAAAATATACACCAATCCCTATTCTAAATTTACAAAACCTTCATTTGATATGCAGCCTTGAGTTCACAATAGAACACTAGATGGCAGGGCTGCACAGTATATCACACATTTCATTGCCTTTGAAGCATCCAAAAAAATAATACAGATTACTTTTACTTTTTAGAGTGATTATGTTCTTATTGAAGTTTTCATACTTATTAGAATTGACCTGTGTTAAGTGTTGACTCTCTGAAGCTCAAACAGGAGACTATGGCACCAGCAACACCAAGGTCATGAGTTTGATTCCCAGGAAGTGCAAAACTTGTAAGTTGCTTTGTATAAACACCTTTGGTCACGTCAAGGTATTGAAATCACTCTAAAATTCAAATATTAAATTCAGATGAGAGAAATAGCAATGTACAGCAGCATGTGTGTGGCTATATTCCTGATCCAGTAAGTCTGTATACTGATTGACAGCTAATTCAGTTAATGAGATGATCTTTGTCAATAAGTAGTGTTTGGTGGATAGATAAAGGTGCATGAATGTATTCAGTCAAGTGTAAAGTTGTATTCATGTAGTATATTTAGCAGAGCTCATCATTTGGTCTCCAAGTTCAGTTCTCTGAGCTCATGTTGGGTTGTTGATAATCTATCAGTAAATAGCTTTTGTTGCCTAAAGCTAGAATCATATGATACACTCTAGAGACACTGAATTAAGTAGGTTGTAAAGAGCAAAGCACCCTGAGGTTATGAAAATAGATGTATATTATGGTCTCAACTGCAAAAATACCTTTTGGATTATGTGAATACTTTTTAATTAGTAGATCAGGCTATCAAAAATAAAAAAAAGGCTTTTTAAAGCAGTTCACAACTAAATTTGACAGATATGATTCAAATGCAACATAAAAGAAAAAATAATTTGTAGTAATTGTTCTTTGTTCTCTTTTTATGCTGCCCATAGAAAAACTCATGTAAGAAGAAACAAATATTTTGTTCTTTTTATCCATAAATGATACTTTTTACTTGTTTCACTCGAAATTTCACAATGAAAAAATATACATATAAACACACACACACACACACACACACACACACACACACGCACCGTTATCCACACATACAGTTATTACATTTACAGTTATCCAATCAACAAATTTATTTAAATTTTAGCATTTCTACATTGTTTTTATTATTTATTAACATCTTGCTCTATAAGACGAATAAGGAATTTTGACAGAAATGTTTTGAAGAAGAGAGGATCGTAACAAGTTGCAACATAACCACAGAGTACTTTGTATGCCATACCATAAATATATAGTTCTTCAAAATGTTTCTCCACTGCTATACACGGAATCAAACAGTAAATCAATGTAATATGTTTTTCTTGGAGCATCCTTATCGATTAAACAGAGAGTTTCTGACATGTAACAGGATATGTATGTTTCACGTTCTTCTGTAGTGTTTTAATACATGTTCCTGTGTACATAAGTGGCAGTGTAAATATGCCTGTATTCTTGTGTTATTTAACAATCATTCCAACGCAGTCTTACTCTCATAGACACTGCATTGGCTGCCGTATCCTGCTGAGCTTTCATGTGTGTGTATGAGCAATGCTCCTGGGCAGTGTGTGTTCATGGTGCTACTTTAGTGAGGTCGCCCAGGGGTGTGAGGCAAGCAGAGTGCTAATGCAAAGCACCATGGGATTTTCAGGAACAACGTGGTGACATTAACAAGCTGTCAAGTACTGTGACGTTGCTCTCTCGGAGTGTTTAAAAACAAAAAGTAGGATCACCTCAGGTAGCACACACATTCTCTCTCATATCTCACACGCACACCTTTCTCTCGCTCCCTCTCTCCCTCCTCCTCAGGTTCTTTTTTCTCTCTCTGCTGCACACATTTAAACAAGGAGGTCGTCTTTTGGGACCAGGTCTCATTTTCAGTCTCTTATTTTGTAAACAGACAGCCACAAAAGCGACAGTTCTGCTGATTTAAAGAGACAAGCGTCTGTTTGCGAGTTTGAGGTCTACCTTCAGTTGAAATGGAGTGGGATCAATATTTAATACAAGACATCATTTGCATCAACTCCCTTCAGAATCTGTACCCCAACCCCCCACGCCAAAACACTCCCAAAAATGGACAATGGAGTGCGTTTGAGTGCTGGAAGTGGGAAAAGCAGCAAGCAAATGCAGAAAATCCATCAGAATCAGCCGCACTCATGGAACCGGGCTGTATGCAAATGAGTGTAAACCCTAGTAGGACTTTTTACAATAAGAAAAGGCGATTAAACATTCAGAGAGGGCTTTCACCAGGTGTTTTAGAATGTTTCACCATATTTTTGGTTTGTCCCTCATAGATTAAATTTGGGAGTCATTAAGACCATTTTAGCAATTACTGTATCATTTATCAGCCTGTCAGCGGCATTTGTGTACTTGAGATCAGCTGTAAATTAAAGAGAATGTTCCACACCAACAGTGCACATGAAAACCCATGTACAGGCAAATGTAGTGAGCCCATAGTAGACAAAAGAATGATGAATCAAAATGAATTATGAGTTGAATTAAAACAATATTGCCATAAAGAATTCAAACACAATAAAAGATGTAAAAGTGAACTCCTCTTTGGGACCAGAACTATGTGTGTTTGTACGCTTTAGTTTCATGTTTCATGACAGAAAGTGTTTTTTGCTGCTTCAAAGTATTGAAACATTGTGACTAAAACTTTTTCTTTCATTGTAGATATGAATGGTGTTGAAATCAAGTGTCAAATGGAATCAAAGGCAAGTTGCTAGTAGTTGCTGCATTGTTCTGGTTGCTGCACGCCGGCTTCGTTGCAGACAGACTTTTGGCAGGGGATAGATTGGAACAGGATGTGGCATGTATGCGTGAGGTAACCTGTATCTCCGTGTGGGCCCGTGCCCTCTTGTCACTTATCTCTCAGTATCCTTAATGCACGAACAGAAGCGCGTTTCAAAGAGAATAATGCGGAGGAACGTCATGTCAAGCTGCAGCTGTGTGAGTGTGACTTCTGGATTAATTTTAATGCCCCACTCAGTGGGTTCCGTGTCACTCTCCCCTCAGTCTGAGGACCCGTCGAGATGACATCTGAACAGGCACTCACTACGGCGTGGGGAACTCAGAAAAGCCTCGGTGCTGGAGAAAGTGTTTATGAAAGATTCATCACAGATGTCACTCTAATCTGCCATGCATTGTCAGGGAGCTGCTCCAAAGCACACATTGTAAATCGATTCTTCCTCTGACTTTAAGAGTTGTAGATGGGATGGAGATTGTTTGAGAGCGGGGGTAGATTGTGGAGTAGAGGTAGGGAGATAGACAAGTACATTGTGTGAGCAGATGAGGCGGAGCACTTTGTGGGATGCATTATGGGCATGTCCGTGGAGAGATGGATCTTTAATGTACAGTTGGCCGCCACCGTCAACCTCATGCATTTATGCTGTGTGGACCTTACTCACAGGAAGGGAAAACACAAACGAGATCTCTTCCATATAATTGTTTCTCCTAGACAGCTATGGAGAGCAAACTGAGATTTTTGATTAGAGGCATAGTTCACCTAAAAAAATTGTCATCGTTTACTCACCCCCATATTATTGAAAACTCATATGACTTTCATTTGTCTGCAGAACACAAAAGAAGATATTTTGAAGAATGTTTCTGCTGTTTTTGTCCATATTATGAGTGTTTTACTGAAATTAATTTATGTAACTCGACTGATATATTATACAGTAAGTTTTGATATGAGCACTTATGAACAAAACAACTATTAAGACTTTATTCACTATCAAATCTTTTATGGAGCTTGAATAAATCTTCTTTTGTGTTCCACTGAAGAAAGAAAGTCAAAGAAGTTTGGAACAACATTTTGGGTGAATAAATTTAGTCAGAATCTCAGATCTCAAACTCTGCTCGGAGATTTCAATACGAACTCAAACATTTCTCACCAAATTCATAAAAGGGATCAAAAGTGACAGTAAACATTTATACATTTTACAAAAGGTTTTCTTTTTAAATAAATGCTGTTATTTTGAACTATTAATCAAATAATCCTGATAAATTGCATCCCAGTTTCAACATAAAATATTAAGCAGCACAACTGTTTTCAATATTGATAATAATAGTAAATGTTTCTTGAGCAGTAAATCAGTATATTAGAAGGATTTCTGAATGATCACGTGACACTGAAGACTGGAGTAATGATGCTGAAATTTCAGCTATGCATCACAGAAATAAACTGCATTTTAATATAGATTCATATAGATATTAGTTATTTTTAATTGTAGTAATATTTCACAATATTACGGTTTTGCTGTATTTGTGTTTAAATAAATACAGGCTTGGTAAGCATAAGAGACTACTTTCAAAAACTTTAAACAATCTTACCAATCCCAAACGTTTGAGTGGTATAGAGTACACTGTAAATCTACTATATACATGTAAAAGAAATGAGAATGGAAATAGAAATTGGAAACATTCCATTATGAGCATAGAATAAGCCTCGTACACACCGGGACGATTATCGCGCGCGCTTATCGCCGACGTTTTTCGACGCGTCTTTTGTGTTCATACCCAAGCGATTTTCACAGGCGATGAGCCGTGTGAACGTGCAAATTCACTCCCAGAAATTAGATGGCGCTTAATGAAAAACAGAAATACCCCGGTACACATCAAATCCTATTGGGTGTACAGTTGCTAGTCACAATTGGGGAGCTAGTCGTAGTGCATTGTTGTGTATGTATCAAGCATTGATTCGTTCCTGCTTTGACTATGGATGCATTGTATAGGTCAGCAACCAAATCTTTACTTAAAAAATTAGATATCATACAGTCCAGAGCATTAAGAATATGTTGTGGAGCAATTAAAACATCACCTGTAGATGCAATTGGGGTAGAAATGGGCGAGATGCCTCTTGAACTTAGAAGGATAAAATTGACAATGACGTATTGGGTGAATCTTCAACAATCAGTAAGTACTCACCTCACTCGTAAAGTACTGGAGGAGTGCTGGGAATATTCGTATGATGGAGGATGTAGTTTTGGATAGAAGAGTAGAGTATTGGCCAAAGAGTATGGCATGGATAATAAGATCTTCTGTCCTAATGTACCACTCACTGATGCCCCACTATGGAGAGTCCCTGAACCACTTGTAGACTTGAGCTTACTAGACAAGCCCAAAGGTGAATACATTGGAAAGGAGGTTAATGCTATTCTAAATAATACATTTTATTCAACATTACAAATATTTACGGATGGGTCTAAGGAACCTGCTAATCAAAAGGTTGGAATAGGTGTATATATTCCAAAATTTAAAGTACAAATTAGTTTGAAATTGCCAGATGATTTATCAGTATACACTGCAGAGTTAACAGCTATAATAATAGGACTACAGTGGGTTGAACAAGTCAGACCAAATAAAGTGGTACTATGTTCAGATTCGTCTTCAGCTTTAATTAGTATAGCACATGCGAGATCAGACAGAGGGAATTTGTTGCACACGTGTAAACACAAAAACCCGCACGAGATCCGATTTTTTTGCATCTGATCTGAGCCACTTCCAAATGTGGTTTTTAATCGGATACACATCTGATATCTGGACATCCGACCTACATCTAAACACACATGACTAGCAAAAAAAGCACTAGACAAGATGGAGGTGGATGTTAAAGTGCCTATGGGAAAAAAGGAGGCAAAGTTGATTTAAAAAAAAAAGTTAATGAATAAATGGCAAATTAGATGTAGCAGTTTTTGTAATTAAACCGACAAGGTTGTTTGCAATGCTTCACAATCGCTCGCTCGCACGTGGGTGCATGCCTTCGTTCGTTCTCTTTCTCTCTCTCTCTCCTTAGTTCAAATTCATTTCAATAAATATCATCTTTATTTCACTAAAGAATTCTACCTCTAACGAGCTGTAGATAAAATAGTCTAACAAATTAAACCGTTATTTTCTGGTCTTTATCCGTTCAGTCAGATTTTGTGCTGCAAAACATCCATGACAGCCGTTGTCCATGCTGGCAAATAATAATGGCCATTCGACGTGAATTACCGTATTAGCCCAAATATAAGACGACCCTGATTATAAGACGACCCCCCCTTTTTCCAGAAGGTACATCTGGAAAAAGGGGGGGTCGTCTTATAATCAGGGTCGTCTTATATTCAG
>NW_015670982.1:809372-815040 GCF_001515625.1 Sinocyclocheilus rhinocerous | reverse complement strand
CAATGTGTGCTCGGCAAGACCGTTTTGTGCTTGAGCGCCACCAAGTCGTGTTTTACTGTAACTTCAGCAGCTCCAGGCACGTGAACAAAAGCGCCAATCTCATTGGTCGGCCATGTTTTTAACGCGGCACGTCAAATAAAAAAAAAGCGAGCCCGAGGCGTTTTTTAAAAAATGACGCTTTTACGCCTCGCGTTTTGCGCGTCTGTGTGCACACTCACATTGGCGCCCTTTGTTTAGTCACGAGGCGTTAAACGTCGGCGATAATTGCGCGCGTGAACAAGCTTTTAAGGTTATATAATCTCAAAAATCTGTAGAATCACAATTTAGGTGGAGAACAGCCTCCTCCTGCAAAAAAACACAGACTGTTTTTGGTGATTTATATAACTACACCTATCATGTGCAATGTTTTCAAGAACTGAAATTCGATTCTGTGCCTGTGCTTAGAAATATTTTCTTCTTGGAGCATAATCTATCCTCCGAGTGTATTCAGCAATAGTCTAACCCCTCAACACTACAGCAACATTAGTCTTTCAAGCTTTTAGTGCCACTTTGAAAAATAAAATCTTGTCGAGGGGAAAAGGAAAAAGTCAGAATCGCTCCTTTCAAACACTTTGCTTTTAATGTGACACCTTTCTGATTCTGGGGCCTTTTCCTCTCCATTATCGGTGTGCCAATATTAAGCATGACTTATTTATATCCTGTTTTGCAAGGCCCTGGGTGATGAAAGAGATAGAAGTGACAGCGAGGTGAGTCGGACCCGTCCCAGTACCTGGAGTCAACACTCGGCACATTTTGTCGCGCTTTGATCTAAGGGCCCCTTTGCTCATCTTTCTCCTTTGCCTTTCCCTCCTGATAAGGATTTACAGTTTCATCTTTTTTCTCTTTCCCTTACTTTTCTCTCCCTTATCACCTTCGCATCGCAGGGGATGTAAACAAGTCATCTTCGCTTCAATGAGTGATACTGACATGCAGTAGTGTTTCCTCGCTAAGTGCCTTTAAAGCCACAATATGTAAATGAGTGGATTGCTTTGGGTGTGTGCACACCAATGCAACCGCTGTATCGCAATTTCAAATGATGGCAAACATTGTAAAAACTGGTGTGATGGTGGAATCTACCATTTTACATTACATGAGTCTTTTAATGAAAGAGAAATGCATTTTGGGAAGATATTACTGTTAAACCTTTAAAAGTTTTTGTGATTATTTTAAAACTAAGTGTTCAGGGATTTATGCATTTTATGGTCAAATTGTTATAATAATAATAATTGTTGCTTGTAAAGGTAAGAATCTTGATGAAGTACTATTATTTCTAGATTGAAATAAGATTCAGTTTCTTGGCTGTTTGACTGCTTAATCAGAATCTACTGTATGAGGATGTTGGTTAATGACTGGATCAAGACCAGTTGGATAAAGAGACTGGATTAAATAGCTGATGTTAACTTGAAAAGGAATAACAGTTACATTCATGCTGATCCATAAATTATAGGGTGCTCTTATCAGCTCCGGCACAGCTGAAACTTCAAGATGTGGTTTGTGCTGAGTGCCATCTATAATGTCTCAAGTGTGGAAAGGAAGAGACATGCAGCCAGATGACCCAAACCCTAAGAGTGTACTGCAGTTCTTTTTTTTTTTTTGACACCAGTGTAAGCATGGCTCTCACTTTAATGGCCTGAGTGACAGCAATTTCATAGACAATAGTTATTCATTGTTGAATGGAATTGGAAATAATTAAAAGGTCAAACTTAAAGGGACACATAAACAAATAATTATTTTAACAAAACACCAAATTGACAGAGATTGGTGTGGGTTAAACTATGATTTTGTCTTTTGTCAAATCATAAATCTGCATTTGTTTATAGTTTTTAGATGGAAATTTACGATACACTTTTAAACAACATTTAAATAATATTAAGTTATTTTAGATCTTGAATACTTTTAATCATATTTGGTCACACTTTATTTTAAGGTCCAATTATCTCTATTAACTAGCTAGTAACTACGACTTTTGCATCAATAAACTCCAAATTTGCTACTTATTAATAGTTAGTAAGGTAGTTGTTAAGTTTAGGTATTGGGTAGGATGTAGAATATGGTCATGCAGAATAAATGCTTTATAAGTACTAACAAACAGCCAATATGTTAATAATAGGCATGCTAATAAGCAACAAGTTAATAGTGAGAATTGGTCACTATACTAAAGTGCTACCTAATATATACCGGTCAGCAGTCTGGAATAATGAAGATTTGTTTAATGTTTTTGAAAGAAGTCTGTTATGATCACCAAGCCTGCTTTTATTTGATGAAAAATACAGTAAAAACAGTAATTTAAGATAACTATAACTCATGATGGCAAAGCAGAATCTTCAGCAGCCATTAATCCAGTCTTGATCCTTCAGAAATCATTCTAATATGCTGATTCAGTGCTCAGTTATTATTACTTATTATTGGCTCTCAATTATTAATAATGGTACATTTTTAATGAATCAAAAAGTTCAGTGATTTCTTTTAAGTAGAAATCTTTTGTAACATTATTTTGTAACAATTTAATGCATCCTTGCTTGAATGTTAATGTATCGGTTTCCATAAAACTAGCAAAAAACAGTTTTTTTTCAACACTGCTAATAATAAAAATGGTTTCTTGAACACTAAATCAGCATACTAGAATGATTTCTGAAGGATCGGCAAAAGAGACTTCTTTGAAAATAATTAAACAAATTTTAATTATTCCAAACATTTGACCACTACATGTAATACAAACTATAATTTGTAAATGGCACAATTGCTTCACCATGATGCTTCACCATCCTCTCAGCAGGGTAAGCAGTGTGAAGTTATTTGTTTATTTATTTTTTTCAGTGGCCTAACTGCCACAATGCCATATGATATATCCTAGTCAAACACTACATGCTTATATTCCCTACTTCTTTATTCTAATACAGAATATATCTTTCTCTCTCTGCTTGTTTTCTTGCTGGTGCGTGTGAATTTGGTCTCTTGCTGTGCTGCAATTAAACAGGAATGAGGAGGCTGTTGGTTGAAAAGAAAAAAGAAGCCACCAAGAAAATGATAATAATGATGTAGTTTGTGTGTCACATCTAATTTACTGCACTCACTGCAACTTAAACAGACTTGATAAATTATTTGAGAGGGTGGGGTAGGAAGAAAAAAGAGCAGGGGAAAATGACATTGTTATTCATTCATCTGTGTCTTTGTCACAGAGTCAAGAACCAAAAGACGTGCAAAGAAAACTTCTCTCCCCAGGGCTCAAGCATCCATAGTTCAAACAAAGTAAACAACTGTTTTTCTCAGATGCTCACATTAGTGTTGCTGCAGGCAAAAGTTGACTTCCTTTAACAGCTGGTGCTGTGGCAACGTTTAGCCGGGAGGAGGGGAGTGTGAGATTTTTGCTGGTGTGGACCTTACGATGGACCGTTTCTACACCCTGCTGTTCCGAACAGGCTTTCCCAGCATTGCGAGACTTGTTTTGATATGGCTATGATGGTGGTTACCTCTGAAATAGCAACTAACTGCACTCCACACCTTTTCCCACGTGGCATTATTTTCTAATAAGTTTTTGTTTTACACAGAAAACAATCAAACTCACACTCTCTCAAGTTGTGAGAAAACCAGGGAGAGAACAAGAAAAATGCCCTGGGTAACAATCTCTTTGTTGAAAACTTAAGTCTTTATTCTCTACCTGGTTGGGAAAGAGAAACTCCCACAAGAAAACACTTCAAAGGCACTACACTCTGAGTGAACACAAATATTACAAAATATAAAAATAAAAAATGAATTTAAAATATTCGCAAAATAATAGTTTATTATGTAGAATTATAATTTAGTATCTCAATGATACTAATGTAGCACTGGATATTTGTACTTTTCTTGTTAACGATTTAAGGTCTTAATCCTTTTGTTTGTTTGTTTGTTTGTTGTTGAAACTATAAAGTATATATATATATTTTTACCTTATTCTGTGCAGAAAATTTAAATAATTGTTTGTAGTATATAAAACAATCATAACAATCAAACAACAATTGCCATTAGGAAAAAATTATATATTACAAATGATTAATTATTGTGCAGCAGTGTATTTGATTTCTTATAGCAAATTCAAAGTAAGAGATAAGAAAAGAATTCCTTGTAAAATAAAAAAAATAATAATAATAATACATACATACCTACATAAAATTATTGTATTTGACATTTCTGTCACTTCTGAAATGATGGCTATGCCCCTGGTGTGACAAAATGTTAGGCTATATAATACTTTTAAAGCTCTTTTTTAAAATCTTGGCTTACATAAATTTCTACATATGCCATGTCATGCCATAGCATCATTAAACTAGCATCTAACAATAGACAAACGTGTTTTTTTTCTAACCTATGGTTCTGTAACCATGAAGGCTTCTGTGTAATTTGCCCCCCGACTAAGCATTTAAAGGATTTAGGGGAAGCATTTAAATAATCCTGTGAATGCACTTAAAGAATGCAGAATCAAATCGTTAATCGAATCGAATCGAATTTAATTGTGAATCGAATCGAATTGTATCGTTGCGAATTTGCAAAAATTGAATCGAATCGAAAACCTATTATTGAATTGAAACTGATTGAAACCTAGATTAGCTGTCTACCCAAAGATTCACAGACCTAAATTTTGGAGTTATATTAAAAAAATGTCCTGGTTCTTCTAAGCTTTATAAAGGCAGTGAATGGGGGTTGAGATTTTGAAGCCCAAAAAAGTGCATCCATCCATCATAAAAAGTGCTCCACACTGCTCTGGGGGGTTAATAAAGACCTTCTGAAGTGAAGCGATGCATTTGTATAAGAAAAATATACATATTTAAAACTTTATAAACCGTAACCTCTAGCTTCCGCTAACTGTCGTACACACGTTCAAGAGAGAGTGGCGTTCCAGCGGACAACATAGGACTTAGGTGTAGCATAAGCTCCAGTCAGAATATGCTAGTTTCGCGAGAACCAAGTTTTGTTTACAACAAAGGAAAACCAGTCTCCTCTTGGTTTATATCGAAATCCTCTGACATTTTTCTTTACAATTCCTTGCTTTGTACTTCTAATGATCGGTCTTTTGTTCTGCTCTCTCCTCTGCACTTCTGTGTTTGTCACTACTCACCAGAGCTTACGCTACAACTACGTCATCCGCTGGAACACCACTCTGTAGTGAACACACGTATGACAGTTAGCGGAAGCTAGAGTTTACGGTTTATATAGTTTTAAATATGGATATTTTTCTTACACAAACACATCACTTTACTTCAGAAGGCCTTTATTAACCCCCTGGAGCCACGTGGAGTATACTTTTTTATGATGGATGGATGCACTTTTTTGGGCTTCAAAATCTTGACCCCCATTCAATGCCATTATAAAACTTGGAAGAGCCAGGACGTTTTTTAAATTTTTTTATATATAACCCAGAGTGCAATCGTCTGAATGAAGAAAGCACACCTAGGTTGGCTTGAGGGTAAGTAAATCATGTGGTAATCTTCATTTGTGGTTGAACTATCCCTTTAATAGTTTTCATATTTGTCGAATGTATTCTGACAGGACATGATTTTGGATCCAGTGCAGGTTGTTCCGCACCACAGGAAAGAATGAAGTTGCAATAAACAGAGAGAGGAGAGATTAAATTGCAGGCAAAAAAAAAAAA
>NW_015670982.1:799799-809087 GCF_001515625.1 Sinocyclocheilus rhinocerous | reverse complement strand
AAAAAAAAAAAAAAAAACATATGTTTCTAACTACAGATATAGCTGAAAAAAGGCAAAGGTTTTTAGGGGTAAGACTGAACATTGTCACTTGTACTATAAAAAGCTAATAGAGAGAGAAATTCAGCAAAACCATATCAAATTGAATTTCTTTGCATCATAATTGGAATTCACCCTGAAAACAAGTGTTACTGCTAAAACCCCATGTAATGCTAGCATATTTTGATTTAGACAAATGCTACAGTTGCATATTTTTTTCTTCAAATGTAGATTCTTAGCAAGATGTGCAGAAAACATGCCCATTCCCATTGTCACTTTCCAATGCAAATTAGGCCTCATTAAAAAGTGCAAGTGATATTCATTAACACTCGGACCGCCAGATTTTATTGATTTATCTGCACGCAAAACCTAATGCACCCTATGGGCAAGCGAGGTACAAAGGTTTATCTAAATGCTTATTTAAATTATGTGGCTTACGGGGAGAGGAGAACACTTGCTTTAGGCCCTGGCATCTGGAGAGGTAACATTTACATAAGCTGTTCTGCATGAGGTGCTTCATTATTTCAGTCATGATATCCAAGCTTTGAACTTCACCACAAAACAACTAGTTGGGGATGTTTAAAGAAACAATGGAGTCATACAAGAATCACGTATGCCTTTTATTTCAGTGTTAGGATTTGTTTGAATTTACCGCATCGCAGGAATTCTCTTAAGTCGTCCCTATGAAACGAATTACTATTCAGTTTATTTTTGTAACACTTTTCGGAACACATATTGTTCCAAAGTAGTTTTACACAGAAAAGTATCTTACAAACCCCGCACTGAGCCCAAGCTCTTTAAGCAGATTTCGTCATCTTGCAATTATAAGGTTCTACCTGACATTTTTGTCAAAATTGAGAGATTCAATTGTTCTGTTACAACTTATTTGCATTGTGTGTGTTTTTAAGTTGTGTACATTTTGGGACTTTATATAAAAAATAAAAAATTAAAAAAAAGGTTCTATCTACAAAGTATGAAATGCAAAAACTTTGAAGCTCAATATCTCAAAACTGCTCAGAATGCAGATAGAACCTAATTTGTTGTTAGAAGGAACTGCTCTTACTGATGCACATAATCTCTAATTAACAGAAATTATGGAAAGGATAACTAGAAGAATATGTTTCACGTTTTTATTTTCCAGGGTCTATTGGGGGTGTTGAGGAAAAAAAAAACTCTCTTTCTATAAGTTGATTTTAATATTAAACACATTAATATTCAATGCTTGTAAATACATTAATATTCAATGCTTTTTTAGTATCACTGAGTTGAGATATTATAGTTTTTTTTATAAATATTTTGAATTCATTTTTATATTTTATATATCATTTTTAATAATTTTATTTCAGTTTTAGTTATTTTAATGCATCAAGTTAAACTAAATAAAAAATGAGAAATATTGCCTTGGCAACTAGCTGAAAAAAAAAAAGTTTAAGTAAATAAGTTAATGGTTATTTTATTTCCAGTAAACTAAACTCTTTTAGTTTAGCTAACTACAACAATCCTGATAATATTAATTATATGTACAAAAAAAATTCATGTTTATTTGAATTAAATTCATTTTTGTCTTGTCCAGTCACAAAAAAAAAATAAAAAATACTCTTATCGCTGCCAGGCAGAGATACCTGCAATACAATCTCAAATCATAATTTTAGGCAATAAGGGAATCAATTAGATCTGACCTTGCTCTCAGCTGAACTGTTAATGCCTCTGTCTCTCTCCCCGATCATGAGGATTTAGATCATGAAAAGCTCCTATCAGAGAGATTCCTCCCCACTGCTGCCTCTTTCCTGCTCCTTTTCACTCCCTTACCATCCCCTCCAGTGGAAACAAGGTGCCCCTGTGATTAAGGGCCAGTGTGATGCCACCCTTGTAATTAGAATAAAAGAAAGAGAGGGTGAGCACCACAGGGGCTAATGAACGCCATGCATCACACTAGGCTTAAGGACATATCTGTGGCATCATTAACTAACAGTGCAGAAAGGTCAGGGTGAAGGTTGGCCCAAAGACAGGTCCCTAATCATCAGCCAGAAGCCAGTGCACTTGGACGTGATTTTTCAGCTTTAGCTTTATACTATTTGAGGTAGTTTGAAATCATATTTTACATGTATTCCTTTAGCAGATGCTGTTCTGAATGATCTATTCTGAGCAGTTGTTGGTTGGGTCACCAGTGTATTAGATTACTAATGCATACAATAATTTGGTTATCATTTACTTGACTTCATGTTATTCCAAAACTGTATGACTTTCTTTCTTCTGAGGAGCACAAGAGAAGGTATTTTTTTTAGCTCTTTTTGTCCATACAGTGAAAGTCAGTGGGGTCTAAAACATCAGAGAAAACAACAACAACAACAACCTGAGACATTTACTTATTGATTGATTGATTAATTGATCCACAGATTAAAGACATGGATTCAGGATGAAGTGAATTTGAGTAAATTATAACAATTTTTCTTTTTGGGTGATCTATCCCTTTAAGTGCTTTTACATGCACTTTTTATGTTAGATTTCAGTCAAACTTAAAGGTAATTAATTTATAAAATAATGAATTACAGAGCCATTACTCCAGTCTTCAGTGTAACTTGATTCTTCAGAAATCATTCTATTATGCCGATTTGTTGCTCAGGAAACATGGACACCTTTTTGTTTGATTCTTTGAAAGTTTAAATGAACAGCATTTATTTGAAATAGTCTTTACTCTCACTTTTGATCAATTCAATGTATTGTTGCTGAATAAAAATATATTTGAACAACAACATAATCCTATTGACTTGAATGGTATTATATGTATATCATGCAAACTTTATCTATCATGTAAACTGAAATCATACCAGTCTGGTCTGACTAAGAGACCAGATGTGATTGAAGCTCGGCTTCATCTAGCATGCATAAATGTTAATTAGACTACAGTTGTCTACAATTATAACTGTACATGTAAACATACATAATGTAAATGTATCTGATTAAAGACCATTTAAAAAAACACACCAATAATCCTTCACCACAATTAAGGTACAGTGAATGTGAACATTCTGGAGAGTGGTTTTGATATAAAAAAAAAAAGCTTCCTAAAATAGATATATTGCTTAATTATGTATCAAAGAACCAGAGAGGCGAGTCCTAAAAAAACAAAAAAAAAATGTTATCGTAAGTGACAGAGGTAGTATTTCTGGCAATAATTGTATTTGCTTTTGAATTCATTTATACTTTCAGCTGGGAAACTCTGTGCTTTCAGATGCTAACATTATCCTTTGTAAAGACACAACATAAGCACATTCTTCAGCTACTCCTTTGAGTAGGTGTTTGTCAGGCCATGACCTTCCCAGGGCCTCTGAGAAACCAGAAAGAAAGAATGGGTGAAAACAATGTCACGTTGGGTCTCCCATCTCTCTTTCTCTCTTCCAAGCTCTGACTGCCCCAGGAGGGTCCTGAGAGGCCCCTGGCACGAGAGCACCGTCTCAGCTCTCATTAGTGCGTCATGATGAAACGAGTTGTAACGCATGTCATCAGCACAGGCTACGCTAAGCTAATCCGACGGCCTGCCTTGTGAATCATGCATGACCCCCATCTGCCTTGGTGCTAGTTGCAGGCCCAGAAGACTATGGAGGCCCTCACCTCATCCCAGCATAAACCATGTGGGGCCCACATATACATGTTGGCTGGGAAGCATCAAAGATTTACCATGCCTACATCTCTTCCTGCGAACCCCCCACCTTTCCATCTACTGACCTCTGCCTCCTCTGGTGTGAGATCTTTGCCACCCTCACAGGGCCACCATGATCTCCTTTTCTTTATACATATCTGTGTTCTGCTTTACTCTTTTTACGGCAATCTCTTTTGCCAGGACTGAAGGGAAAAAATATGGCTGGAGAAAAAGAAGAAATGAGTGAGAGCATGAAAGAGTGTGTGAACAAGGGAGCTCATGAGATTACAGGGGTGTTACAGCATGGTGTCATTAACATTTTAGACCCCAGAATCTCTTGCCCGTTGGCTTTATCGGTGGAAGCAAAACACATGCTTAAGTCATACGCGTCAGTATTTCCCACGACACCAAAACAGACAGACGACAAGCATCAAGCCCTTCCATCACAGGTACTGCTGAGATGAACCCCTCTCTGAGTGTTGCACAATACCAAAAATTGGAATTTGGATTCGTTTGTGTTGAAAATATGGGAGTAGCTCTTCACAAAGTGTAACATTAAGTTTTATTTTTTTTTGTATAATTAAAAGAATTGTACACTATTGTTCAAATGTTTAGGGTTAGACAGATTTTTTTATGTTTTTGAAAAGCCTTATGCCGGGTTCAGACTACACAATATTTTTGTCGGTCACAATAGTCACTGTGTCAGATTTCACGATTTTGACTCCTAAAATCTTGTCGTGTCGTGGACAAGAAACATGTCAGACTACACGTTGCTTCCCGACCATTTATCGCGTGCCATCTTTAATGACGCGCGAGATGTCATCGAGAAGGCGGAACTAGCGACTGACTTCCGAAAACAAGAGTGTAAACATTGCTGAAGCGCTTCCGCTATAGTTCGCCAGCATTTTTCTTTCTTTGTTCTGTCGTGGTAGTCCCTCGATGACACATCAGATGACACACAGCTCCACGAACCTTTCCTCCATCTCATAATTCCACCTAGCAGCACCATCATCTCTCTTTCGTTTTGCCATGTTTGAAACCTGTGTATGAAAGAGCTTCTGTGCTGCTATTGGTCAACGTCACCAATGTGACAGAACTCGTTGTGGACGACGGAAAAAAAATTAAACATGCTAGTCTTTCTGTCGTGATGTCGTGAAGCATCGCAGACGCGGAATCGGTTGTCGTCCACTATAACACACTACACGAGCTGAAACGATGGAATCTTGCGTCCCGATGCCCATTGTCGTTTACGAATCCCCACGACACCCTACGTCAAGCAAATCGTGGCAAAATCGGGCTAAAATCATGTAGTCTGAACCGGGCATTAGATTATTATAAATGTCTTTACTTCAACTTTTGATCAATTTAATGCTTCCTTGCTGAATAAAAGTATTAGTTTCTTTTTAAAAAATCTTAGCAAAGACTTTGATCTTACTGACCCCAAACTTTTAAATGGTAGTGTATCTATTTATTTAATATTATTATTTACAGATTTTTAAAACATCTTAGCATTATGAAATAACTGAAATAAATCATATGAAAGTTTGATTTTCTAGCAAAAATAAAAGGAATATTTGTTTTCAAGAAATTATAATGACTCTTCCTGAAGTAAAAAAGGAAATAGCTATGTAGTTTAACCATTAAGATGAATTAAATGCAAATGTATTACTGAAGAATCACACTAGTTATCTGCACAGCTATATAAAGTGCTGTGGAAAGTTCATTAAGATGGTCCTCAGTCATAACATTCAAATATCTTCAGGAGAAACATTTCTTTGTACGCCTTCTGTTTTACACCTTGACTTAAATCCTAATTCTAAGATTAAAGCCAGTTTAAGGAACCCTAATGTTATATTAATACAGATTTAATCACTTACCATATATTAGTATGCAGAAAAGAATGTCTGAAATGTGCTAAAAAGGAATAAAAAATATATTTGTGTGGTCCACCGAGTAGATGTGTACATATATTACTACAGGTTAATGAAACTGCGGATCTCTTAATTTTTCATATGGTTAGTGCATGTGTAAATATTTAATGAAGACTTTATAATCATATAGTTTCTGGGGGTGAATGAAGGAATCTGAATCTCGTAACCGAGAATGACCTTCTCTTTTCTACAGAAACATACTGTACACAGAGATATGCAGGAAACATGCTTTATTGTTTGTCATTGTTCTTGGGTGTTTCTTCTACCATAATTGACTAAAATGTATAGACTCACTCAGATTCCCTGGATGCCTATGCATCTATAAATTTTAAAGACAGCGTACACTTTTTGACAACAGTGATTCTGTGTGTGATTTGTGTGACAACGAAAGTGTTGCTTTAATTTCTTCCTGACTGACCTGCCAAAGCAATCTTAAAAACAACAGTCCAGTTTCAGCCTGGCCACTTTTAATTAACACAAAACGATGCATCACATGGCTTAATTAATATTTCAGCACCCACTTCGCTCCCGTTTGCCACTTAGATAAGGCTAATTTGGAAATGACATACTCATAGACCATGAGCCCATGAAAAATGCACCAACCACTTAAAACCAATGCACGACCACGAGGAAGACTCTTTACGCCCTCCCTAATTCCCTCATGAGTTTTGACATTTACTTATAGTGAGACTGGATCATATTTTCAGAATGACTGCCGCAAACTAATGCAAACCGCTTTTTGCTTCGGCTCTGACGGAGTGGTTGGATGGTGAAACATTATCCTCTTTTGAATATCACGTCTTGCAAGTGTTCTTCAAGCGTAATGCGCGATGAATAATTTAGGGATCACCCCCTCGCTCCGATATGTATCGTCAGGCCTCCTGTCGTCCTCTGAAGTTTCGCAGACTCTTAAAACAGGTCTTATGCCTTTGCACTCAATCCTGATCCTCTTTGTTTATGTTACAAGTGAAGAGATGGACCTGACAAAGCTCAAAGACTACTATTGGTGTAGTTTTCAAGTTGAAATTGATACAACGCTTATACTTAAGAGTCCAAACTGCCTGGTTACAGATTTCACACTGGTTTTGAGATATGCAGAACTAGGCCAGAGTGGAAATCTAGCATAACTGCATTCAGCTCAGTCAAGGTTGGCTGCTTCTTAGGTACCAATTCAAAAAGCTCAGCTGAGCAAAGCAGAGGTCAAGCCATTGATGTAAGATGACTTGCGAAAATGGAAGGGACAGCTCTAATTATATTTTGATACTGAACAAAACCACAGGGGAGAAGAACTTGTTAATGTCAGGTAGAGTCATTTATTTTGACACTGAATACCCTGAAATATGTCCTGAAGTACTACAGATTTTGTAATGTTTAATAAAGGTATAGGCTGACCGTCACTTAGATGGACAGATTATAACCATTTTAACATTTTCAAGAAACTTTAGAAGAAAAAGTACACTCCACTATTTTGGGGTTGGTAAAATAGCTTATGCTCACGGTGCATTTATTTGATTAAAAAAATACAGTAAAAACAGTAATATTGTGAAATATTACTACATTTTAAAATATCAATTTTCTATGATAATATATTTTAAAATGTAATTTATACTATGATGGCAGAGCTGAATTTTCAGCATCATTACTCCTCTCTTAATTGTCACATGATCCTTCAGAAATTATTCTAATATGCTGATTAAGAGACATTTCTTATTGTTATCAATATTGAAAACAGATTGGCTGCTTAATGTTTTTTTAAACAATATTTTAAGAATGCTTTGATGAATAAAAATCATTTATTTGAAATATATATTTTTTGTAACAGTGTAAAAGTCTTTACTGTCACTTTTGATCAAATTAATGCATCCTTTAAAATAATTAATAATCATAAAAAATCTTACTGACCCCAAACCTTTGAACAGTAGTATATGTACAGTATTTTTATTTATATTCACTACATCTCACACTTATCACTTTATTTTTCATAATTGTGACACAATATGACTTTTTCTTATTTAAAATGTTATCTCACAATTACTATTTTAATTATTTTCAATTTCGGGTAGCTTCTGAGCTGCAATGATCGATGGGTCAGTAAAATAAATAAATGCTTTTCATGAGCATGAAAAGGGACAAACTTTAACTGCATCATGTTGCACTGATGTTATTATATTATGATATTATGTTGTTTTCCTACTGGTGTTAACACTTAGGTTACAAACTAAGGTCTATAAAAACATAATTCCATCAGGAAATATATACTAACAGGCCGAGCCTTGATCGTTCGGTCAAGACGGCAGTACTTGAGTGTGTTTGTGGCACTGTACCATCTGATTAGCGGCTGGAGGCCAAATTCCAGTGAAAAAATGCAATTCAGTCGAACTCTAGCTTGAAGTTCTAACAGGCCTCTGAATGAGGCGATGGCTACTCTCCAGGGTGCTTTCCCACTGCAGCTGCTTTCTTCCTCTGGCTCATTGCCCATTACTAGCTGTGCTCATCACACAGGGAAATAAATAGGCCAGCATTTAAGAGGGCATGGTGCTAATAGGCTTATACAGTGATGTCTGTCTTCATAACTGAGAATGCTCGTGAAATATTAAAGGTAATAAACAAATACCCTCTGATGAAGGCTAAAGAGAGAGAGAAAGAGAGTGGGCCAAAGAGTGGGCCTTTATTCAGACACTTTCCCTACTAAATTCACCCCGGTGAATGGAACTGAAATATTGAGTGAAATACAACTTTATAGCCTTTTCTTTATAGGACAGTGCAGTGAGGCAAAATAGTGGAGGAAGTCAGGGGAATGAGATTGGGAAACCACCTTATATGTCACAAACACATGTGCTACCCCATGTGCCACAGCTCTGAAAACCAGATGTAGCTTTGTTAAAAGATTAAACTGAATGACATGGTACATGGTATCAAAGTTATCCTTTTTTTTAAACTGCAGTTGGTTGTGGCATTTAAATGTGTTTACATGCATGCAGAAGGTGGCTTGATAAAGAATGTTTATGATAATGTCAGGGCAACATTTAGATGAAATGCAGATGAGTGCAGATTATAATAAAGATCTCTACAACCTCTTTGAAATAAAGCTAGAAGACTGACCATTTTCTACATTTCTTTCTTTTTTCTGTTTCACATACTTGCAGTCCTGTTTTAGTAGTGATATGCATATATACAAAATTTACATACTTTATGTTCTGTAAAAAACAGCGAAAATATGTATGAATAATGTTGCACTTACAGATTGTTGTCCAATCAGATTTACAGTAACGGTTCTCATCCAGGGGGGCCTCAGGAAACATAAAAAAGGACAGTAATATGGCTTAAAAATGACTTAAAATAAGTTATATTTAATTAATAATTTTTCAAAATACATTAAAAAGCTTTAAAACAATTCGAAAAATTAAGAAAAAAACAACAACACATAAAATACAGAGTTCTGGCATGAAACTCTAGATGGCGGAGTCCGATAGGTCTAACTCAATCTGACCTAATGACATCATTGTCACATGGCACAGCTGATTGGCTCTCTCCTGTATCGGTAGCCAATGAGCTCGCTGCTCAACATTCAAATATATGATTAGTGCTTGCAGTAGCAGTTTGCTTCAGAACAGCCAAATCAACATCTAAGATAAGTGAATGCTCTTCTAATCCATATCGCTGTGTGTATTGCGTGGTCTG
>NW_015670982.1:795821-799704 GCF_001515625.1 Sinocyclocheilus rhinocerous | reverse complement strand
AATCAAGTTTAAACTAAGTGTCATGTTAGCAGTTTGCATTGTATGCAGGAGCGAATATTAAGCATTTTAGCAGCAGCATTTTGCATCTGTGATTATACAGCTGGAGCAAACGCAGTTTAGAGCGTTTGTAATCGCTCTGAGGACACGCCGATAGTAACGGACATGAAACAGGTTAAATGAAAAAAGCATTCTTGTGTATGCATTTCAACGGGGGTTCGCCATATTCATCGACGATTATCCCAGTGTTCACGTTCATTATTTCTAAGGTCGATGTTTTCATTGTGATGAGTGTGTGGCTGATTTAAGCTGTACGCAGCGTCAGAAGCACGCGCTTATCGCAGGCATATCAGTTTAGAGCATTTGTAATCGCTCTGAGGACACGCCGATAGTAACGGACATGAAACAGGTTAAATGAAAAAAGCATTCTTGTGTATGCATTTCAACGGGGGTTCGCCATATTCATCGACGATTATCCCAGTGTTCACGTTCATTATTTCTAAGGTCGATGTTTTCATTGTGATGAGTGTGTGGCTGATTTAAGCTGTACGCAGCGTCAGAAGCACGCGCTTATCGCAGGCATATCAATGGCAGTGTTGCGGGAGTCGCTGAAGATCACAATCTACGGCTGTAACAGTTAGTTCAGAGTGAAATGCATTATGGGTAGTGTAGTTCGGATAAATGTGCTCATGCGACGTGTGCTCTCACTGTGCTGTGTAATTCACTTTTTATATTCTGCTTTTATTTCAGGTCAGTCCAGCCAGGGGTTTTTGTGCACTGTAACTTTGACAACTTTTATCTGCACGAGAGAGTAAAATGGCATGCGTCTGCTAACTTTGTCCGTCTCATCATTGCACGAACATGAATTAACAAGCTGCTACACTGCTGCTGGGACTGATGAAGTGGAGAAGGTAACAGCAGTTATCAAATGACTAAATTATGATATTTGCTCAGGTGGGTGCTGTGGTCTTATCTGTCGGATTGCAACATATATCCATTTTGTTAATTAAACATTACGCATAGTGAGCGTCTAATTAGAGTTAAGCCAGTCGGCGTGGTAGCCCAGGCTCACATAGTCATAGCCCACTATTGTTAAGCCGGTCGGCGTGGTAGCCAAGGCTCACATAGCCATAGGCCACTATTGTTAAGCCGGTCGGCCTGGTAGCCAAGGCTCACCTGTTGTGGATGTATTGGCAGTAGCAAGTCACGGTACTTGCTCTGCCGCAGCAGCGTAGCAGATCTATTCCGCCAAGGCTAAATGCATTAACATCGTCATGTACATTACCATGCCAATCCCTCCGAGAGTTGTCATGACAGAACTGATGTTATGTCTAACTTTGTCCAAAACTACTAAAGTTTGAAAACTCTGTCATCTTTTCAGCAGAAATACCATAGGGAAGATCATAGCTTCAATCTAATATTATCTTAGACAATGGGAAACCTTTGAATTCAAAATTGAGAACAACTGTACTGTTATAGAATAAGAATTTCCCCATTTCCAAACAAGTGGAAAAGCAACTGGAAAATCAATGTTCATGGCAGTGACAAAAACTAAAGCCTATTTGCGATTTTAAAACAAAAGAACAAGCTCTTCAATATGTCCCACTCAAATTTAATGTTTATGTCACCACATGTGCTCATCAAGTGATTTCATAGGGTCTTCGAGGTCGCTATGAATTTTGCATGAAACCTTTTGAGAGTTTTTTTTTTTTTTTACTTTTCAGTTGCGTGCATACTTACTTTTCCCAAGTAGGCTCCTAGCGATGCACTAAAGTTAAAAGATTGTTTTACCACAGGAATACATATACGTCATGGCAAGATTAAAGTAGATGCTGGTTTAAAATGAGCTCCGTCGCCCCCAGCAAGAGATCTCTAGTACATCTTTGCCATCTTGATGGAATGTGGATGTCAGCAGGGTTGGCTTGGAAGATTTGAGCAACCTATCAGCTTAAAGAAGAGTAGATTATTCACTCACACACCACCATATCTAGAGCTGCAGAGAACTATTAAAGGACTATACATTTTCATTTTTACTTAAGATCAGATCTAAATTAAGAGCCAAGACTGAGACACACAGCAAGACAACAGGTTGCATTCACCACTCAGAGCCTGACCAAAGCAAAGTGTCTGCAGAGAGCGATATGAGATACACTGCCTGCCGGAGCTCCCTGAGGCCCTGAGCTTCATCGGTCCTGCTTATATTCCATCCATGAGGATCTAACCTCCGTACCGAGCAGCTCTTAATAAGCTGAAACATCCTTCAGTCATCTCCCAATCAGCCCAGTCAAAACCTCCTCATCCTGGCGCTGTCACGCTGCAGCGGTGGCCCCATTAAACCTCCCAGATGTCTCAGCCCCTCTGTTGATTCTAAATGAATTTATGCAATTACCAGAGTACCCCTTTGCGTCGACAAACATTTTTTGAAAGAGGGTTAGGGGAGGAGGAGAACTTGTTGTAGGACAGGGAGGAGGAAATGGCAAAAACACCAGCTCTGACATTTCAGGGAATTTCACAGGGATGGGTAATCGAAAGTGATCAGCGGAAGAGTTTAATATTTAACAAGTCAGCGACACAGCCCAAAGTTTCTAATGAAATTATAACTCATGCTTGAAAAGCAAAAGTGCATGTGTTGTGGGAGCCTAAATTATTCAGCCGCCCCATATCTCTGCATTTCTGTTCACCCACAGACAAACGTGGCACTCGCAAGCTTTTAAGAAAGGAGGCAGGCTGTGACGAACGGCATCATACGAAACAAGAAGATTACATCTGATCCCAAATTGAAGTGACTTGCTGACTGGAGTACATCCAGGAACAACTTAATTGTGTTAATTAATTGATTTCCTCAACTAAGGGACACACGCACATGACAAAATCACTAAGCATGTGATCTGGCTACAATCTCACAAATTCATTGTGCCCTTTCAGTACACCTTTGACTTTTTATGTTAAAAAAAGTATTACATTATCAAAAAAAGCTCTTTTTGAGAAAGAGAGATGAGAGGCCCACAATATCTATGAAGGTCGGTAAAATATTTAGGGCGGCAGCATTCATATTAATGGTAACATTACACATACGTCTCGCAAAATTCAATTAGAATTCAACTCAACATCGATGTCAGGCACTTGTCAGGCATATAAATGTGCCGTAGCTTCGGGTTATGGTGTCTATTTTCATACATTATTTTTCAGGTAGCTTAGCTTTCGGCCACTCAACCACCCTTGCGGCGTTATTCCAACAGATAAAGAATTACATACTTGATGGGTAATCGAAAGTGATCAGCGGAAGAGTTTAATATTTAACAAGTCAGCGACACAGCCCAAAGTTTCTAATGAAATTATAACTCATGCTTGAAAAGCAAAAGTGCATGTGTTGTGGGAGCCTAAATTATTCAGCCGCCCCATATCTCTGCATTTCTGTTCACCCACAGACAAACGTGGCACTCGCAAGCTTTTAAGAAAGGAGGCAGGCTGTGACGAACGGCATCATACGAAACAAGAAGATTACATCTGATCCCAAATTGAAGTGACTTGCTGACTGGAGTACATCCAGGAACAACTTAATTGTGTTAATTAATTGATTTCCTCAACTAAGGGACACACGCACATGACAAAATCACTAAGCATGTGATCTGGCTACAATCTCACAAATTCATTGTGCCCTTTCAGTACACCTTTGACTTTTTATGTTAAAAAAAGTATTACATTATCAAAAAAAGCTCTTTTTGAGAAAGAGAGATGAGAGGCCCACAATATCTATGAAGGTCGGTAAAATATTTAGGGCGGCAGCATTCATATTAATGGTAACATTACACATACGTCTCGCAAAATTCAACCCCCTGGCCACGGGTTAACACAATTATGATAATTTGTAAGCTCTTAAAAAGAG
>NW_015670982.1:792013-795621 GCF_001515625.1 Sinocyclocheilus rhinocerous | reverse complement strand
TAATCGAAAGTGATCAGCGGAAGAGTTTAATATTTAACAAGTCAGCGACACAGCCCAAAGTTTCTAATGAAATTATAACTCATGCTTGAAAAGCAAAAGTGCATGTGTTGTGGGAGCCTAAATTATTCAGCCGCCCCATATCTCTGCATTTCTGTTCACCCACAGACAAACGTGGCACTCGCAAGCTTTTAAGAAAGGAGGCAGGCTGTGACGAACGGCATCATACGAAACAAGAAGATTACATCTGATCCCAAATTGAAGTGACTTGCTGACTGGAGTACATCCAGGAACAACTTAATTGTGTTAATTAATTGATTTCCTCAACTAAGGGACACACGCACATGACAAAATCACTAAGCATGTGATCTGGCTACAATCTCACAAATTCATTGTGCCCTTTCAGTACACCTTTGACTTTTTATGTTAAAAAAAGTATTAAATTATCAAAAAAAGCTCTTTTTGAGAAAGAGAGATGAGAGGCCCACAATATCTATGAAGGTCGGTAAAATATTTAGGGCGGCAGCATTCATATTAATGGTAACATTACACATACGTCTCGCAAAATTCAATTAGAATTCAACTCAACATCGATGTCAGGCACTTGTCAGGCATATAAATGTGCCGTAGCTTCGGGTTATGGTGTCTATTTTCATACATTATTTTTCAGGTAGCTTAGCTTTCGGCCACTCATCCACCCTTGCGGCGTTATTCCAACAGATAAAGAATTACATACTTGATGGGGACTAATTAGATCAGCCCTCACCTGTGAGTCCTCCAGGCTGTTGTATCCTGACTTCCCTAAGGTTAATGTGCACCAACTTTTTAAAGGAGCACTTGCTTTTTACACTTTTACTTCCCTTATGTGCTTCGAACCAGAAAGAAAAGGAGATCACGAATCAGTTCGAGAGAGCATTCAAGTGTCCAAATGTGGTTTAAACCATTCAAAACAAATGTAACTCTAAGAGCCTCTTTAGCTTCGTGTTTGCCTTTACTTTGCTGGTAACTGTGTTTTGACATTTAAGTATCTCATCTCATCAATAATGAGGTGGAATAATTAGAAAGGAGACAATCTGATATGTATAAAGCAAATAACCATAGGTTTGGGTACTGGATTAAGGTCATGCATTTTATTTATCAATGCAGTGTGTGTGTGTGTGTTAGAAAATGGATTTAAAGGGATGGTTCCCTCAAAAATGAACCTTTATTTACTGACCCTCATGTCGTTCCAAACCTGTATGGCTTTCGTTCTAATGCAGAAAACAAGAGAAGGTATTTTGAAGAACTGTTTGGGGGTAAGTGGGGTCCAAAACAATACTGGACCACATTTTGATTGTATGGACAAAAAAAACAAAAACAAAAAAAAAGACATTTTACAAGAACTTTTCTGTGTTCCACATAATGATGAAATGCATACAGGTTTGGAGCAACATTATGGTGAATAAATGATTTACTATTCCTTAAAAAAAAAAAAAAAAAGCATTAAAATGTGATTTGTGCTCTGCGGTCACACTCAGTGCATTCAGCTGTTAACTATGTAAAACATGACTTGAACAGATTTGGTTTGAAAGGTTTATAATGATTTCCAAAGCTTTACCAGATGACTTCAGAGTGCACTGCTGGATTAATTTCAGAGAGGACCCATAGTGTGATTCACATTAATACACTTTATCAATATTCCTCTGAAATAAAGGAACAAACTGCTCGCTGTCAATTCCAACGAGAATCTGAAGCTTTATCGATCTTAGTTTTTCTTTTAAATTAAATTGAGAATTTTTTTTTCTTTTTTCTAAGAAGTATTTAGCTTTGTTTGTGTCATTCTGAGCCTCATAAAACTAACATTAAGTCATAAATACAGGACCACAGAGAAGCCAGCAGACCAGGGGGCCACACATCGATTTATCAGGGCACATTTGATACTAAGTTTCTAATTGTTACGATGCTGGGAAAAAAAGAATACCTTTCAAGAAGCTTCTGTTTCATGCACACTATCCTTCCCATGACGGAAGTCTCCAGCTAAGGTTATGTTATCTTTAGAGGCAAGAGAATAGTTCAAAAGCAATGGTTTCTCTTGCATTGAGATCTTTAGAGATATGTTTGGCAAGGAAACCACTTGGCTCATAATTGTGTAATCTTATGCTTAGTCCCCTGATCCCGTCTGAATTCTCTTAGTTTCACCTTGAACTCAACTCTTGAAAGCACAAGTACAGAAGCAAGGGAGAGATGAGGAGGAAATGTGCATGTGATGCTGGCCCTGAGTGGAATTTGGTACTTACAATTTTTTTTTTTAAATCATCACGGATTAAAAATTCAGGACTTCAAACAAGAGAGTTTACTTAATTACCCTAATGATGAAAAGTTAATTTTATGGAACAACTGTAAAAGACTGAAGAAATTCAATCTCATCCTCACCAGGATGATTAGGAAATGACAGCAGGTGAGTATGATCATCCTGTAGGTGTCATACTTTGCTGTTATTGGTTTATTAACATATAATGTTCGTCTCAATCAGCTTCCTATAGCTCCCAAAAAGGCGAACCGATTTAATTATTTATTTTTATTATATGTCAGCATAAACACACATCACCACAGTGAACAATATGTCAACGGTGGCACTCGCTGTTTCTTCTCTCTGTCATGTTGCCAAAGCCCAATGTTAAGCAGACACCACAGCCAAAAGGAAAAGTGAAGCTTGAGATTCTGACAAAAAAGAAAGAAAAGAAAAAAGTTCATGCCATCCTTCCCATGACGGAAATCTCCAGCTAAGGTTATGTTATCTTTAGAGGCAAGAGAATAGTTCAAAAGCAAGGGTTTCTCTTGCATTGAGATCTTTAGAGATATGTTTGGCAAGGAAACCACTTGGCTCATAATTGTGTAATCTTATGCTTAGTCCCCTGATCCCGTCTGAATTCTCTTAGTTTCACCTTGAACTCAACTCTTGAAAGCACAAGTACAGAAGCAAGGGAGAGATGAGGAGGAAATGTGCATGTGATGCTGGCCATGAGTGGAATTTGGTACTTACAATTTTTTTTTTTAAATCATCACGGATTAAAAATTCAGGACTTCAAACAAGAGAGTTTACTTAATTACCCTAATGATGAAAAGTTAATTTTATGGAAAAACTGTAAAAGACTGAAGAAGTTCAATCTCATCCTCACCAGGATGATTAGGAAATGACAGCAGGTGAGTATGATCATCCTGTAGGTGTCATCCTTTGCTGTTATTGGTTTATTAACATATAATGTTCATCTCAATCAGCTTCCTATAGCTCCCAAAAAGGCGAACCGATTTAATTATTTATTTTTATTATATGTCAGCATAAACACACATCACGACAGTGAACACATCTAGTTAACGTTTGTAATTAATATTCAGCTGAAATGTTGTTAGGATACGTCACAGATCAATGTGTTTAAAGAGCATAAAAAATAACATTAAAAATATAGGTCCTGCCTATTGTTGATTAATACCAGAGGCGACGTTCTACAACGTTGTACGTTGACGTTGTATGTAGTCATTTCACCGGAATTTGAGTAATCACTGTCCGTGTAAGTCAAGTCAAGTCAAGTCAAGTTTATTTGTACAGCGCTTTTCACGATACAAATCATTGC
>NW_015670982.1:789049-791864 GCF_001515625.1 Sinocyclocheilus rhinocerous | reverse complement strand
TCATAAAGTCATTACTATTAAACTGTGAGGGAATATTTAGATCGGGTGGCGTCTGGTTATTTGTTAATCTAGCCACTGTGCTAAATAAAAACCTTGGATTGTTTTGGTTATTTTCTATGAGTTTGTGGATATGCTCATAGTGTAAACAGTGTCCCAAAGTATAGTGAGCCATGGTTCTTACCAGTGCCCGGATATACTGATTCACGAGCTCGGGAGCTAAAGTAGGGAGCGGGTTGAGATGCACCCATAGTCATTCGCCACAATGTAAACTCAGCTTTGTGTTTAAAGAGCATAAAAAATAACATTAAAAATATAGGTCCTGCCTATTGTTGATTAATACCAGAGGCGACGTTCTACAACGTTGTACGTTGACGTTGTATGTAGTCATTTCACCGGAATTTGAGTAATCACTGTCCGTGTAAACAGTGTCCCAAAGTATAGTGAGCCATGGTTCTTACCAGTGCCCGGATATTCTGATTCACGAGCTCGGGAGCTAAAGTAGGGAGCGGGTTGAGATGCACCCATAGTCATTCGCCACAATGTAAACTCAGCTTTGACCCTGCGTAATCTCTCGTCTTCAAATCTGTGGTTATGTGGAAAGTGGGGAAAATGTGAGTCTACATACATTAGGTTGGAAAAAATACATATAAAGCAGTGGTTCTAAATTTCAGTCCTCGTGTACCGCTCTGCACATTTTATATGTATCTCTTATCACTTCAGACGTTTGTTCTGTTCGACCATAAGTGCCCTGCGAAGTGGACATCACAGAATATTCCGTCATGATTCCAGTTCGAAGGGAGCGTGTATGTTCCATTCAAAGGGCATTAAAGTGTGCGAGATGTGAATTTAAATTGTATTTATTCACAGAGGTATATTATGTCACACACACTTCTCTAGTAAGTTTCGTCTGTGTGTGAAGACGCTGGTTGTGGCGTTGCACAAATCCGTGAATGAATGTTCCGAAGTGAAGTAAACTTCAACGGATTTCTCATGCTCAGGGAGTAGAAAGCAATGAACACTGTGTAGGGACCCTGTCAATCGAGAGAAGATGTATAGAAGCAGGTATCAAGCGAGCATCAGGAAGTTGATACACTCTCATGCCCAGTGGGCAAGTATTATTCTTACTGTATATCATTATGGGTGAGTTGTCCTAATTAGCGCAAGGGCAGAATAATGAATACAACTCCATTAATCAAAAGGTAATACATGTAAAAGCAGTACTTTTGGCCCTGGGAGAAGCTGCTAAAGGTAGACAAGAAGAATAAAATCAAAGGAGAAAAAAAAATGTTCCTCCAGCGGTGAATATTGCTTTAAAAATTCATTTATACACCATTTCTTGTATTGAATATACACAGCTTACGCTGTGCTGCTTCATTAGGTTGTAGGCAAAATGGAAAGTAAACTGAGTATAAAATAAGAGCTCTTCTCTTTGCTCACCATTCTAATGTAGAACTCAGTTGTTGATGAAGATTTAAAAGTAGGACTGTTTTATATGTCTGAATGAATATACACTGCCATTAAAAAGTTTGGCGTTGAAAAGATTAAAAATTGTTTTTGAAAAAAGTATCTTATGCTTACTAAGGCTGCATTTATTAGAAAAAAATAAAACAGTTAAAACAATAATATTGTGAAATATTATTACAATTTAAATAACAGTTTTCTTTTTGAATATATTGTAATAAATTCAGCATACTTCAGTCTTCAGTGTCACATAATCCTTCATAAATCATTCTAATATGTTTAACCTTTTTAATGCCTAATCTCTTTAATGTGTAACCTTTTTTTATCAATGTTAAAATGTTGTTGCTCTGCTTAATATTTTTGTGGAAACCATGACATTTTTTATTATTTTGATGAATAGAAATGTCAAAAGAACAGCATTTATTTCAAATAGATTTTTTTTGGAACAATGCATCCTTGCTGAATAAAAGTATTAACTGCTATAAAACTTTTTTAATGCTAGTGTACCAACCTTTTCACAATTTGCATCATTTTATTCAAATCCTTTATGAAATGTGTTTCGTCTATGTTTTTATTTCTGCCAGCATTATCAAGACGACTTAAAATCAGACTTAAAATTATGATGTTTAATCCGTTTCTATACATTTAATTTCCCTGATTAGCTTGCAGCAAAGTGGCAACACAATGGCATTGAAGTACTTTATCTTTTGCCTTCAGAAGTTTGTTACCTGTTTTCTCGTCTCAATGCTTTGCATGCGTTGCTGATTGCTGTTGTTGTTGGCGATGACTATCCATGTCATTTTGAGGATATAAAAGATTGTAGGCAGGGCCGTCGCTAGTGGGGTGAAAGGTGGTGACGATTATAGGGGCCCACGGCGGGGGTGGGGGATGATGTGTGGGTTCCCGGCGATCTCAACGACTGGCTGAGGCCAGCCTAAAAATACGCTCAGGACAGTTGAGGGGCCACTGCTGCGCATCGTTACAAAAGCTTATAATTTACACTGTTTTTAAGCCTTGCCAATTTAAACATTCAAAAGAGTTTAAAGCATTCAAACACAAGATGCAGAAAAACTCAAATGAGTAGCCTACTCGCGCTCCGTGTTCGGTGCGCACGCAGAGAGCCGCGTCTCACGGACAGCAACACTGAACCGAGCTCTCCTTCGCGTCCTCCTGCACCTGAACGAACAAATACAAATCGCAGTTTAAACATGCAAACAGAAAAAGATGTGAAAGAGCCCAATTCAGCACCCGCAGTGTTCCGTGCACACAGGGCGCACGCAGAGAGACGCGTCTCAGCGCTTAAACACCGAATTTGCCTCTTCTTGCTCTTGTACCGATAAATACATACAAAATT
>NW_015670982.1:778348-788018 GCF_001515625.1 Sinocyclocheilus rhinocerous | reverse complement strand
CGTCTCAAAGCGCTTGAACACCGAATTTGCCTCTTCTTGCTCTTGTACCGATAAATACATACAAAATTATGTCAAAATACCCGTCTTGGAGAGTATCCTCGAAAAAACTGTTGGTTATGTCTTGAATGAAAGTAAACAATGGAGAAAGAAATCGGATGTGTATCATTATAATGGATGCATTGTCTCTTAAAGTGACCGCACCTAATTTAGCTACTAGCTGCTGTCGGTGTCCCTAATGTTAATTCGAGAAAATGAAAGAAAGGAAATCACTCACTGCTCTTGACTGAAATACTTTGTAGTTTTAACAAGAATTAATCCACAGTCAAACCAAAAATTATTTTGATATTTTTTTTACTAGTGGGTGCAGGACACTATAGTTCATTTATGTAAGTGAGTATAGCAAAATAAAGTAAACTGTGACATATTATACCCCAAAATTCTTCATACAGTGGTCTAGCTGAAAATTGATAAAACATTTGGGACCAAAAATTATTCAGACACCATGTTTTGCTTAAGTGTGTTTTCTTTAATTGCTAATGCGACCTTTTTACACCACAGACTGAACAAAATTAAGCATTGCTTTGTAATTGGTCAACAAAGTATTGATAGTTGTGTAAATATTGTCATACTAACAGTTTTCTGAATTTTTGGTTGATTGTAATCCATTACATACCTTTCTATCAGTTATGTGACATTATCAAGATGAATTTGTTCTGACACATTTGAACTCTGAGTTCTTGTCATATTTTATTACCATTTTCTTAACTATAGCAAATAAACTGTGATAATGTGAGAAATGTTGAAGGTGTCTGAATACATTTTGGTTTGACTGTATATTTAATTTTTACAGTGAAGACCATGCTATTTTACATTTGATTATTCGGTTTCTGTACTGGACACCTACAAACTTGAAAAAACGTAAACATTGTGTAAATAGCACAAATAAATAAATAGAACGAACATACAAATTAAACAATTTCAAACAGGGCCTACTGGTACAACCTGCACTGGGGCCCCGCAAACCCCAGCTACGGCCCTGATTGTAGGTGTTGTCAGAATAAGTTCTATTAAACATTTCTGAATGTCCAGATACTGTTTGAGGCCACTCTATATACGTATCTATGTATGTATTATCTGATGTTTTCCCCTTCCACAAAAGCTGGATTAAAATGAAAGAAAGCACTTGCAGATGTACCAGAATCGTTTGCTCAGCCCAAAAGCCTTTTAGACTCTCGTGCTGTCACTTAGCTCACGATTACAGTAGGTGTAGCACACAGGACAATGCCTCAAATGTAAGCATCAACCAGAAGTGTCTCTATGTAGGTCATGAGGCGCAGATGGAGGCAGATGACACAGTGATGGTGGCGGGTAGAAATGTTTGAGAAAGCGCTCAAGTGATCTCATTTTTCCGAGGCTGCAACAACAATCTTCACTACAGACTGCTGATTCCTCTAGTCTCCCTTTTTTGATACATTTGCACCTCCAAATCCAAAGTGAACATACTTGCACCCTCTCGATATCGTTCCATCTCTCTCTCCTTCCCTCACTCTCTAGCACACATAGACATTATGCCGCTCTGACATGGATGGATGGTTTTAAAATGCTTCTATGGATATAAAAATAAACTTGTGCTGAGTGAAAGCTGCAAATGTTGTTATTTAAAAAAAAAAAAATGAAGACCGAAAGAGACTAGAGAGTTGAAGAACCTAGCCACTGTGGGAAAAAGTGGCATTAGGTTTTATCATGAAGCACAGAGGAAAAGTCAAATGAAGTTCTTTTGAACAATACAAATTATGCTATCTATGTATCTAGATGTATATATAAATATTTGTTGTTATTTTAAAAAGATTTGATTTAACATTTAATTATCTATCTTTATTTCAAATTATCCAATTTGTATCCTAAAGACTGATTTCAGGTAAGTTAGACTCAGCTTTCCAACACCAAAAGTGTCTTGTTTCCATCATAGTAAAACATCATGGCATTTTGTTTTTAATTTCCTATTAGTAATTCATGGTCAAAACTGTTGCTTTGACCACTTTTGGTGATCCTAAATTATAACACTTCTTAAAAAAAGAGAGAGAGAGAGTCAATAAACTGGTATGTGTGCACTGTAATACACCGAGACCATCTCCACATATGATCTTCAATATTCATATTATGGAAAATGAAACGATGGAAAAGACAGAATGAGGAAAGTGGGTTGTGTTTCAACTCGACACCTCTCTCAGCACTTAAAAGACGACAGCCCTCTCCGCATCTATTTTCTTATTCTATCTTATCAGTTACATTTAACACCTTAACGAGAGGAGAAGCCGCACGTATCAAAGTAGCACTTTTGTCATATAGCATTAGAGTACCTCTTCTCTCTTTTGGTTATTTTCCCCCTGATCACAGATTGTTTTCCAGCAGGTAGAATGAAAGACACTGGTTAAAATATGAAAGGTGCATGTTCTTTGAGCTTGCTGACGGCTAATTTAAAAAAATGTGCGCCACCTTCTCTCTCATTTATACATGCTTGCCATTTTCCCTTCTCTTTCAGTTCTCTTTCCCCCTATAAGCTGGAAATTCCTCTAATTTAACCTGTATGCACAGATAGATAGATAGATAGATAGATAGATGGTAGCTAATTACCCAAGTAACCAGTGAACCTGTCTGTTTTGGAAAGAACCATTTACTAAAAAAGAAATCAAGTCCGTTACAAATTAGAAAAAAAGCCTGCTTTCGCTTTTTTTTCTTGCCACTCTACAGTACTGTAAATCAAAGGTCAGAGGGGCCATAAGATTGCCGTGCTTCGGAGCGCGATGTCATTGCCAATCACACGTGTATGTTTTTGTAATTGCTTCGTAATCGAGTTATGACCGTATTTAAAAGTTTACAGAACAAATGAAAACTGATAACAATCTCTTTCTGTGGGAGTTCATGTGTGCATTATTGTTATGCCTGAATGCTTCATCCCTTGTTTGAGTCACGTTTTACGTTTTCAAGATTTTTTTTCTAAAGTTTAACATTAATAAAAACATTATTGAATTAAACCAGGGGTGCCCAAACTCGGTCCTGGAGGGCCGGTGTCCTGCAGAGTTTAGCTCCAACTTGCCTCAACACACCTGCCTCCAAGTTTCTAGTATGCCTAGTAAGAGCTTGATTAGCTGGTTCAGGTGTGTTTAATTGGGGTTGGAGTTAAACTCCTCAGGACACCGGCCCTCCAGGACCGAGTTTGGACAGCCCTGAATTAAACAAATGGTCACATCTGGCGCTTTCTTCAACCATTGTTCCGCCGTCAAACATTCGGTCCCACAGTAAATGCCTTTGCTGTTCCTTAACAGTTCGCTAGATGGGGCTATAAGTCATTTATTGTTGCTGAAGACAATCATCAAAGGCAGTAAAAACGTTAAAGTCTCGATACGTTAAGACCTGGTCATATAAATTTCCCAGCCTTTCCCCTAGGTTATTATTTGTTCCATATGTTTGGAAACTACGAGCTCTTTAAGCATTGATAAATAGTTGTATACTTGGGGATACAGACATTTGAATGGCTGGAAGGACAGTAGTTGACTGAGGGAATAAAATAATGAAATGGGGACCCTGCAAACAGGTCAAAGGACTGTAACATCAGCTAACATCAGATCAATTAGATCAAACTCTTTTTCTAAAAGAAAGACAGCAGCATGCCTTCAGAACACCACTGAATTAAGGCAAAAGTTATATCTTGTTATTTTCTTTGGCAATACAAACCATAAAAAAGGAAAAATAAAACCAAAGAAACTGCATTATATAAGTCCTAATGTGTTGGAAAGTAGCAACAAGTTTTTATTTATTTATTTTTTATTTAAATTTTTTTTTTTTTTCTGTGTGCACATAAAGATAAAAAAAAAAACATCTGAAATTCTGAATGTGTTGCTTTGCCTGCTTTGTTCTTCTTTTGCTCTCTCTCTGATTCACACACATATCATACATGTAATCACTCTACAGATCACTTGGGGGTGTTTTGAGAGAGCACTTCACAGTAAAAGCTGTTGGGTTGAAGAAAACAATAAAAGATCGATATGCACGTGCAGCTCTATGCCTCAAAGGTGAATCCCAGTGTTTGGATGTGATTCACACACATTCATTATACGGCGCATCAGAGGGGCTTATATCAAATACAATAAGAAAGGCAGAGACTAACAGATGTGAGAGGCTGTCCACTGGAACCGAGGCCATCCTTCTCGATATGTACAAAGGGGGCCACACTTTATCTTCATCAGCAGCCTATGCAAGCACACAGCTCACATAGACTCCTCATTCTTCACCATCATATATGCATAGATAGATAGATAGATAGATAGACTTTGAGACAGTCTGAGATCACTTGACTAGATAAATTGAGAATCACTTGGGTCTAGTTCATGGTTTGCTTACCTTTCTAAGTACATTTAATGGACAAGCACACTACATTCTCTTTCTTACAGGCTATGCATTTTAAAAGTTTCTCATAACTCAAATCTCAATAAAAAGGACCGTTGATTTTGAAAGACGGCAACAAGCAGAGGCAAACTTCCCACCTGAGGAGGCATGAGCCTATCCAAAGCCAGCACAGACAGCTGTGTTACATAACTTAGTAGACTGTGGACCTATAGGACTATAGGCCTGTTGAGGTTCTATAGGACCTCAACAGGCACTAATCTCCCTGAGCTCCTAGTGCTCAACGGTGGGGTTCAGAAATCTACTCGTTCCCTGCCAATAGAAACATTAATGTCTTAATAGCACTCTTGACCTTAACAGGTTCCTCGGTGACCATGACATTCCCAACTATTTCCTTCTTCAAGAACAACATATTGACTTACTAGCTTACAGTTGGTCCTTTCATGATCGGATAGCAATTGTAAATATGCCTTAAACAATAACATTGCACCTAGCTGACAATTTGATGCTGTAATTTTTTTTTCTTAATGTGTTCAGTTGAGTGTTAAAAGAACATTTTAGTTATGTTTCTGCAACCATGTTTTATTCAGAGCATTGAGATAGAACGTTAGCCGTGTTCTCCGTTTACCACAATTGATGTACTATATGCATCAATGTCTAAAAAACAAAGTCTAATAAAAACTGTTAATCATGTAAGCCGATCATGTCTCTTTAGAAGACTTGGGTTAAATCCCTCAATTTATATGGAATACTTCTATGTTGTCTTGGTCTTGTCTAAAGTTTTGGTGGAATGGACATTTAATATGGAGGGATAGAAATATATATATATATATATATATATATATATATTGGGTGAACCATCCCTTTAACCTTTATGTTGTGTTCAACTCAATTTGACTTGGAGAGGTATTTTCTTTTCCTAAAAATGCTAGTTAATGTTATTGCATTGGACTAAAACTTACCGACTTTGCTTTTTTTCACTCAAAATTGAGTTACATAAGCTGAGATCAATAATGCCTACAATCAATCAGTTCCAAAAAAATAAATACAAAACCTGTGCTAATTGAAAGAAAATATTTTAAAAGGCCAGCCATTTTTGTCCAGGAACACCAAATTAGGTAAAAGATTGTCAGCACAGCACAAGGGTTAAAAGAGTTCTTGAATGAAGTAAGGTAAGTTCAGATAAGTAAAACAAAGTTCAAATGGTTTCAATAACTGCACATTTTAACTGATATTCATGAAGACACTTTTAAATACTTAGTATTTGACCATGCTAAATGTGCTTTAACCCTTACTACAGGAGGTGTTGTGGCTGATTCGGTGGATGGCGAAGTTGGCCAAGTCTGTGTTTTCACACTTTAAGGAGTGTCACGTCCTTTGAGCAGTGAAAGACAGAGATCAGAGGTCAAACCCATTATGGAGTTAGAGAAGAACAGTGACATCCACTCGGCTAGGGATGACAAGGCCTTTGTTGCTATGGGAACAGAGGGTAAGAGGTCTGTCCTTGCCGAACTGTTCCCAGAGCCTGGGGACCAACAAACATGTAGTGGACCACATCCTCTCTCCTTTCAAAATCCAGCTGTCTTGTACTCTGATGGACGTTTTGAATGTCATCAAAGGTTTTGAGGCTGGCTTTGTCAGCCTGAACACTGTACTACTTTGGTCTCAGTGGAATAAAAGAGATGGATGGAGATTTTGGTTGAATTCTGCATAGGGATGTACTAAACCTATATACATAACTCGCCTGCTACAGCACATTATAGTCCACAGACAGGCAGATCTTGTTTTTGGTGTTTCAGTTTAGACATGGTGTAGGATCCAAGACATGGATTGAATCTATATTACATGTGTAGTGGGCTGAAGTGTTAGTCTGGGCTCAGGCCATCAATTATGAATAGAGATATACAACCGAGGCTGCATGTCACTGGATGTCTCCAAGAGGAAAACTGAAACACAAGTTTACCATTCGCATAAATGGTTAGGAACACAATCGTCTAGGCTCTGTTTTTGAGCTAAACACTTCTTTGCACCACTGGCCTGTCATTCTTGCTTAAAATACTCTCAAGCTGATAGCAAAGATACATTGTCTGGTATCATCAGTAAGTTCATAGACGCCCATGCTCTTAGCACACAGTAACAATCCTATGTGAATGGAGTGAAGGAAAACAATATACTCATGTGATCTAATTCATTCGTTTACTCACATATTTGTCTATTTTCACAAGCAAACATCCTCAGAACAACTCCGTAATCGCATTATATTTTATTCAAAACTCCTGTGTATTGCCCTCCAGAGACAAAAAAGCAAACAGTCATGAAAATGTTTATAGTTGTTCCTATACTGGAGAATAAAAATAAGACCTACTACTGTAGGGACAATATTACAATGGGTTGAGGAACATAAAGGAGGTTAACCTGCTCTTGAAGCTTACCCAGGGGAATATACACATCATGGGTTTATTTCACTTTGATTTTGATGCACTATTAATTTGTAAGAGAACAGATTTAATATAGCAGGGAATAAATGTGGAAGTGTACATTAAAGCTCTTATGCTTACCAAGGCTGCATTTACTTGATCAAAAATATTAATGTGAAATATTATTACAATTTTAAATTGAATTAAGTTTTCTATTTGAATATTTTTTTTTAAATGTAATTTATGACTGATACAAAGCCTGTTTTTTTTTTTTCAGCAGCCATTACTCCAGTGTTCAGTGTCACATGATCCTTCAGAAATCATTCTAATATGCTGATTATTATCAAAATTATTATTATTATCAATATCGAAAACAGCTGCTTAATTTCTTTTGTTGAAACAATTATAAAAAAATTTGGTAACACTTTATTTTGATGGTCCCTTTTGAACATTCTGTTGACAATAAGTAATGTTGCACCTACATGTCTACTAACTCTCATCAGAGTATTAGTAGACTGTTTGCTTAATATCTGCTAACTCTTTATTGTCATGGTCTCCCAACAGACATTCTACTGACTATAAGTAACTTTGCAGGTACATGTCAACTTATTCTAACCCTACCAGTTTTCTAATACTCTACTAATACTCTAATGAGAGTTAGTAGACATGTAGGTGCAACATTACTTAGTCAACATAATGTGTTAAAGGGACCATCAAAATTTTTTCCAGGATTCTTTGATGAACAGTAAGTTCAAAATAACAGCATTTATTTGAAACATGAATATAAATGTTATTTAAAAATCTTACTGACCCAAACTTTTGAACTTTTTGATATAAGAAAATAATGAAAATGACTCTTTTTTTTTTTTTTTTAATATTTATTTATTTACTGCTAAAATATTTAATATTGCTGCTAATATATTAGTATACCTCCTCACATGTGCGCTAGTAACAGTTTCGGCTACATTTCTTCATACATGAGCATTTTGTATTTTGAAATGTATTATCAAAAAGTTTGATACACAAGATTATCTACCTGAGAACTGTGTGCTCATGGTCTTTAAACCAGGGGGGGCATATCCCAGTGATATTTCCAAAGGTCACTATCATTATTGTTGCTTAGCAACCTGGAGCACAAACTGTAGATATACACATCAATGACTTGGGGACTGCTTGATGAAAGTACTCTAACTGCTTAAATTAGTGTGTTTCGAGTGGGGCAGCGCACACATTTTTTTTTCTCTATAGGATATTCTTTTTTTCATGATGTTTTCATGTTTACATTCAACTAATGTTCTACTTACAATCCGTGTGTAGCGACCTGCTGGAAACCATTTTCCAGATATCAAAAAGCTTTAGAGGTTCCTCCTGCAAGCTTGCATTGCATTCAACTTCTGATCGTAGTATTACCAGATGCTTTGAATGCTTCAGATGCTCAGAATCCTTAGAAGTGTTTTGTGTAGTTCTCCAAAGTATAGCATCATGGTGTTCTAGTGTGGGTTCTGATCCGTGATTCTCCCCCTGTGCTGAGTATGATGGATCTCCCTGGTTGCTCTGTAGGGGAAGGCAGGTTGGATAAGGTGATTCATCTCAACCTCACCATCTCTAATGGATCGACCATCCAGCAGCGCTTGAGACTTCATTACGGCTTCCCAACACTCAAGACAAGAAAAGAGGATAAGATAAAAGGAATAAGAAACAGACACTGCAAAGCTGTGGAAATTACAAACAAGATCTGTTAAAATACTAAAACCTAGTAACTATTCTCTTATTTTATAAAAGTCTGGTCTTACAATGTGATGCACACTTGATGCCAATCTCTGGCATCTTCTGTCTATTAGTTAATGAGGTGTGGATGGGTTGCGGAGTTTCAATTCATACGCTTGTTTAGTCAATTTAATTAGACAATTAACCCCAGTGGTAGTAGCCACACTGATGCTCTCACTGCTGTGTCAAGCATCTCTGTGTTTTAGACTACCGGCTATGCAATTGTCCGGGGGAGTACAAATCAATACAAGATAAAAATGTTTCAACTAATGTTCACATGGAGGAGTGAATCTCTCAAATCAACTTAGACATTGTTTACTTTAGATAGTTTCCCACGGCAAAAAGAAATACCCAGAGCTTTGAGAAGAAGCAGCGATTTGCAGGACTGGAGGAAATTAAACGTGCTCTGTGATTGAATTCACATTATGTACGATTACAGAATGATAACCTAACAAAGTTAGCATTCTCTTTTCCTGGTTTTAAGTGTGAATGCATCTCGTTTGAAGTTAACCTATAGTGTCAAAATTTGGATTACTTCAATTAATAATACTAGTAAATAATTTAACATTGCTTATTTATTTATTTTATATTGATTAATTTATTAATTATGAAAAAAATGGTTATTATTAATTTATATTCTGTTCTTTTTATCACATTTGAATTATTTGATAAAATAAAGTTTGCTGATGCGGAAAAGACACTCTGTAAACGTTTACTTTATGCATTCTGCTGAACATATTGTTCAAAAGTTTGGGGTCGGTGAGATTTTACTTTTTGTAATGATTCTGTGTATTTTAATTTTTATTATTTTTTTATTTTTGCAAAGGTCCATTTAGGGGCTCCATAAATGCTCACCAAGGCTGCCTTTATTTGATCAAACATACAGTAAAAACATTAATATTGTGAAATATTATTACAATTTAAAATAGCTGTTCACTTTCAGTCGGTCACTCTCGACGTCACATCGGATGACCGACGAATTGGGATCTCGCTTAGAGAGACCAATCTACTTCGAGTGTAAACTAAACGAGCCAATGCACATTGGCATGCGATTATTGCATCCAGCTGCCGCTGATCACAGC
>NW_015670982.1:775362-777617 GCF_001515625.1 Sinocyclocheilus rhinocerous | reverse complement strand
TCATAATTCTATTCTGTATCAAATATTTTAAAAGCACAGGCTTCACCCTTGGATTTGATCAGTGCTTCCCAGTCAGCTCCCACAGATAAAAGGCCTGGTGCTGAAGAGGTGTATATCTCACTCAATGGAAGATAAGGAGGAATGTGTCATAGAGTGAAGCCTCTGTGGTTAACTGTACGGCACTCATCCTTAGAGGTGACCTCTCAGCACCTCCCTCCCGTCCTCAGCTGTAAAAAGCCATCTGAGAGAGAAGCTAGAAAGGAGGGGCATAGCAAGTGTAGATGCTCCAAAGCATTGATTAGATAGAAAGATGCTCCATTGAGAATCCATCAACAGGGCTGATCGTCAACAGGACATCCTCATATTTTCTTTTCTTCTTTTCATTTTTTTTTTTTAATATGTTTTCTAGATCTGAAATCATTTCCTTAAGGCTGATCGCCAACAGGACATCCTCATATTTTCTTTTCTTCTTTTCATTTTTTTTTTTTTTATATGTTTTCTAGATCTGAAATCATTTCCTTAATGTTTGATTCTGCACAATGTCCTCATTTTTTTCTTCCTCTATTTTGTTTTTACATTCAGTCTAGCCCAAAACCACCGTTTCTCTGTCTTATAATCTCTCCGAGCTGAAGTGACCACACTCGTGTCACCAGTCTGCCAAACAGAGGAAACCAGCAGTGATTTAGCAAACAAGCGATCAATCAATGGTGCACTGAAGCGTGTAACACATGCCAGTCAAAACCTATTAAGTTCAAAGGGTCCCCTTTAAATTCCACTTGAGTGGGCTGACCGTGTGGCGGGCAGCCAGACATGCCAGGTCTCAGAGGACAGTGGCCAGCATGAAGAATAAACACAAAGATTATGGTCATTTACCAGATTATTAAGCTCACACAGGCTCTGTTATCATATGGAAAATATTCAGTATTGTTGAAAAACTGTACTTTGGTAAATGACAAATAATGATGTGTTATGATAAGATTATAAAAGTGAGGAATCTTTAAAATAAATAAAAAATATATAAATAAATAATAAAAGAAGTGATCTTTGCACTGATGTTGTTTTTTGTTGTTGTTGTTTTTTATATTTGTTTATATCATTTTCTATAAATATTTGATCAAATAAAAAATGTCAAGCGTGTGTAACTAAAATGCTTTCCTTGCACTTGTCCTTTAACGTAATAAACTTGATCATGATTTTAAAAAAAAATCATAATAAATAAATAAATAAAAAAATTTCAAACACATTTAACAACTACAGTAATTATACTGTATATGTATGTCTTTTGCATATGTATAGTATAAGAAGCTCAATTTAACCTAAATGAAACATGCTTTTTCATAATAAAAGAACAAAAAAGCCCCAGTCTCATGGTTATGGCTTTCTTGTCATGAAAACAAAAGTTACCTACTGTGTTTGATTTGACAGACTATATTAAATATTAATATTATTTCAAAACCTTAAAAAAATATTTTTGAATAATGTTTTACTTTTTTTTTTTTTACAATAAATAACAATATAAGAGAGGTTCCAGGGGTTCCCTCAAATTTCAAAGGGGATTGTAGGACGACCTAAAATTTATTAATTTAATTAAATTAAAATAATTTTATTGTTGATATAATTTTTATTAATGGTATTATTAATATGATATATTATTAATATATTAAAACAGTCTAGCTTAAATTATAACTAATTAAAATGATGAAAAACATACAATCAAGATGTAAAGTGATTATATTTCAGTTTACAGTGCATATAAGAATCACCCCCCTTTAAAATAATCACATTTTGTTGCTTTGCAGCCTGAAATGAAGACGGACACCGTTTTTGTTTTATCCAGCTGTATTTACTCAGTGCAACTTATAACATCCAAGTGAATGAAATAACACAAACATATCACCCCCTTGTTTCAGTATTTTGTTGAACCACCTTTTGCTTTAATTACAGACTTTAGTCTGTTGGAATATGTCTCCAATAACTTTGCACATCTAGACTTTGCAATATTTGCCCACTCTTCTTTGGAGTGTAATAATAAGGAGTTCAATTAAATTTGATGGTGAGCATTTGTGGACTGCAGTCTTCAAGTCATTCCACAGATTGTCAATAGGGTTTAAGTCTGGGCTCTGACTAAGCCATGCAAGGACATTTGTCTTTTTCTCCTTCAACCACTGTGTGCTCAGTTTTGCTGTGTGCTTTGGGTCATTGTCATGTTGGAAGGTAAACCTTCTTCCCATTGACAACTTTCTGGCAGAGGGCAG
>NW_015670982.1:773756-774002 GCF_001515625.1 Sinocyclocheilus rhinocerous | reverse complement strand
AAAGGATCACCCCCTTGTGTCAGTATTTTGTTGAACCACCTTTTGCTTTAATTACAGACTTTAGTCTGTTGGAATATGTCTCCAATAACTTTGCACTTGCAATATTTGCAATATTTGCCCACTCTTCTTTGCAGAACTGCTCAAGTTCAATTAAATTTGATGGTGAGACTGCAGTCTCCGCAGTCTTCAGGTCATTCCACAGATTTTCAGTGGGGTTTAAGTCTGGGCTCTGACGAGGCCATGCAA
>NW_015670982.1:773408-773659 GCF_001515625.1 Sinocyclocheilus rhinocerous | reverse complement strand
CCCTTTCATTTTTCCTTCTATCCTGACAAGTGCTCCAGTCCCTGCTGCAGAGAAACACCCCCATCATAGGATATTACCACCTCCATGCTTTACCGTAGGAATGCTGTTATTTGGATGCTGAGCTGTATTGGATTTCCACCAGACATATGGTTTGGTGTTGAGGCCAAATCCTTCAATTTTAGTCTCATCTGCCTCAGAATCTTCAAGGTGTGTTTTGGCAAAGCTCAGTCGTGACTGCATGTGGCCTTTCT
>NW_015670982.1:767135-773014 GCF_001515625.1 Sinocyclocheilus rhinocerous | reverse complement strand
GTTGCAGGTGGCCTCTTGGTAGCCGCTCTGACCAGTTTCCTCCTGGATCTTTCACTCAGTTTGGAGCGACGTCCTGATCCAGGGAGGGTCTGTGTTGTACTAAATACCTTCAGCTTCTTAATAATAGACTTCACTGTGCTTCTAAGCATTGATAAAGCCTTTGAGATGTTTTTGTGATTTTGTGATATGTTGTGATTCTTTTCTATACCCACTGTATATCAATAAGTATTGTTTGTTTTTACTGAAGAACATACAGTTTGCAAACCATTTGGAATCACACAATTAGTTGCATTTAATTTATCTTATTAAAAATAACTATTTCTACAATATTATAATATATTGGTCATATAAGATCATGCCAAAATACAGCAAAGATTACTTTCAAAAATTTCATAATTTAATCTCCAGACAATTATGCCACTTCAAACAGGATAAATATATCTAATTTAATTTAATTAAATTTTAATTTGAACATTTTATCATCAGTCATAAGGTATAATCAAGTATTTTTATTTATTTATTTTTTTTAACCAAATGGATCCAGACAAAAAAAGACAAAGGGTCTGTCATTGATCAACTTGATCATCGTTAACCTTCATATCTGTGATAAAAGCTTCCCACAGTTTGATTAATGCATGGAACACAAGGTATGTGTGTACTTTCACTGTACTTTTTAAACCATTCTTGCAATTCATGGCCCTATTCACACAGAGAACACTCATATTGCTTGAAACCCCACAGGAAAGCAAAAAAGTGTTCAGTGATTTACATCACATGATACACAAATGCATCACACTCAACTTCTTATTGATGCCAACCCGATAAATGCATGCACACACACACACACACACACACACACACACACACAACAACCTCTGTGTCACACGTTCGGTGACACAGAATGAGAGGCAGCCCCACTCTGCGTTAGTGGAACATAAGAATGAAGGGAACAGAAGAGAAATGAGCACTTTGAGTCAAAGAGGAGCTTGGGGCGTGCTGCGGGCGAGCGAGCAGTCAGAGAGAGGCTTGGCAGCTCAAAGCGCCTTCTGTTGACAGCTCTCAGAGAACAGCTAAACCTAATGGCAAGAGATGGGCCCCACAACTGCTCACTTCCCTGCATTGGCTTCCTCCTTTGCGACATTAAGCTGTGACTCTGTTCAGCACATCAGTAAATATGATCCAATCCATATTTTAGCACCTGGGTTTTGTTAAATTACATTACATTAAAATAAAATAATTGTATTCTTTTTATTTTAATAAATCAGTTTTTTATTTTAATAAATCATGAATTCAAATCACTTTTCATACCCATGTATTTATTTCTATAGTAAACAGCCAGACAATAAGTGTTATAATGTACAGATGAACAAAACAAAACAAAACAAAACACTAACAAACAAACATACATAAAAAAGAACTATAGGGTGATAGGAACCCTAATCAACCGGAATATCTTAAATTACAACAAAGACATTCATAGCAGCAGAATTATGGCTGGAGTAAAACAAGCTTTATATTTATCATCAATAAATCCAATTTTTTAAAATCATACATTTTAACTTACTGAATACTGCTTGCTCCACAGCTAGCCATATTTAAACCATGTTCATACTTTGCTAACTGGATAACTTCTAAGCAATTTGTATAAATGCATTTTGAAAATGGATTATTAAAATAAAATAAAATAGATGCAAACTAATAATGAACTATGACATGATTTTTTTAGTGCAGAAATCTTACCTGTTTTATAATTGCTTTTAATAGCACTTCATGAACTTGAAACTGATAAACAGTCAACTCAAGCAGCCCATTGAAATTAGAGTTACCAATTATCTCTTTGTAAATCATTAACCATAAATATTACATCATAAACCATAAATATTACTGTGCTATCACAGGTATTATAATAAATAATTTCACTGATGGATTTTGAATTAAAGTTGAGTAGATACCAGTGTACTCATGTTCTTCAAACATATTCATCATAAAATTTTCTGGAAGAAATGATCATTAAACCTTAATATATTGAACCAGTGGTTTACTATCCTGATCCTACGGACCCCTAGCACATCACATTTTGTGATTTGATTCAGATCATCAGAGAGAGCTCCATGAACTGAACTGAACTGAACTGAGTGTGTCACATAAGAAAGCATGGAAAATGTGCAGTGCTGTAAGTACCCCTGACCAGGATTGAAAACCACTGTATTAAACCATAACTTCTGATGAATGGAATTACACACATTACTGCATACACATAACCCCTTCACATAAAGTGCATTCATTTTGCCCAAATTAAATGAAATGTGTAGCGCAGCTCATGATGATCCTTTTGTGATTTGATTCAGATCATCAGAGAGAGCTCCATGAACTGAACTGAACTGAACTGAGTGTGTCACATAAGAAAGCATGGAAAATGTGCAGTGCTGTAAGTACCCCTGACCAGGATTGAAAACCACTGTATTAAACCATAATACACATTACTGCATACACATAACCCCTTCACATAAAGTGCATTCATTTTGCCCAAATTAAATGAAATGTGTAGTGCAGCTCATGATGATCCCCATTTGCCCTTTCTGCAGGCAACTATGCCTGACCCAATCGTGCTTAAAGAAGAGAGAAAAAAAGAGCTTGTCCCTCTGTCATCCTCTGGGAGCTGGAGTAAAGGATGACTTTGATGGGGAATGTTGAGAAGCGTCCCACCAGTGTGGAAAGAGAGAGGGAGGCAGGGAGAAAAGAGTGCAGCCAATCTACTGTATGTACTGCACCAGACCCCCGAAAGAGTGATTACACTAAAGCCCCCCTCTACACCCTCCTCTTCTCCCCCTAAGGCCATGAGGATTATGAATAGTTCGGGAGCATGTGTTTGAGTGAGTTTGAGGATGTAATGTATATGGCGTGCTGTAGATAGGCCTATACAGTACATTGTGTCTGAGCCAGAAACAGCACTTTCAACTTTTAATCACAAACCTTTTTTTTTTTTTTTCTCGCACATATATGTATGTGTCACGTTGCTACTGTGTTGGAGCGCGGGGCGAGGAATGAGGAGACGAAGAGTACATCAATAAGGATATTTTAATGACTTCAAGGGAACCAGGAAAACACAAGTAGCTGAGAAGGCTGACACATACAGACATTCACAATACCAGACGAAGAACTAAGAACCGGGACCACTTTAAATACACAGGAGCAAATGAAGATAATTAATAACACAGCTGTAACTAATGGAACTAATCAGGGAACATAATGGGAACAGGGAACAGGAAGGACCAAATAAGGGCAAGGAAGGCACATGGGGAGCAAAACACAAAACAAGGAACAGAGTCTGACATTACTCCCCCCTCCCGGAAGGCGCGTCCCGCGCCATAACAATTCCACAAGGGAGGTGGGGTGGGCAGCCTGGAGGCTGGTGCAGGACTGGGACACGGGGAATACCTCCAGGGTATGGCGGAGCAGGCAGTTCAGGAGGCCATGGTGGAGCATACAGTTCAGGAGGCCATGGCGGAACAGGGAGCTCGGGGAGCCCTAGCGGAGCAGGCAGCTCAGAAGGCCATGGCGGATCAGACAGTTCAGGAGGCCATGGCAGAGCAGTGAACTCAGAAGGCCATGGCTGGATGGCCTCCGTAGCCTTGGTCTCGCCACTCGGCCCGGCCACTACAGCTGGGAACTCAGGACGCCATGGCTGGACGGCCTCCGTGGCCTTGGCCTCGCCATTCGGCCCGGCCACTACTAACCCCATACTAACCCATACTAACCCCCCCAAAAAAATTACTTGGGGAGAATATCGTCTTTAGAGGCTTTCCTTAGGCCTAACTCGGAATACACAGGAGCAAATGAAGATAATTAATAACACAGCTGGAACTAATGGAACTAACCAGGGAACATAATGGGAACAGGAAACAGCAAGGACCAAATAAGGGCAAGGAAGGCACATGGGGAGCAAAACACACACAAAACAAGGAACAGAGTCTGACAGTATGTGTATCTTAAACCTGTTCAAATAAAGTCTGCTCCTTTGCTCAGTTAAACCATTTTATTTATTTTTTAATCTATCTTTTTTAATCTGTCTATTGGTCTATCTAGCTGTTGTTCTATCTCTCATTTGATTGTTCCATTTCTAATTTCATTTAATCCTATCTATTTGTCATTCCATAATTTTTCATTCGATCTGTCTCTGTCTGTCTGTCTGTCTGTCTGTCTATCTATCTATCTATCTATCCATCTACAGATATGTCTGTCTGTCAACCATTCTATTGCTCCATTTTTAATTTTATTCAATTGCAGAATAGATCATTTGTATCTATTCTTGTTTAAACCTTGCAAAATAAAGTCTGCTATTTTAGTTGCTTAAACCATTTTAAATAAATTAACTTTTTTCTTTATTTTCTTTCTTTAAGTTTAACTCTATTTTTTTTGTTTCCCTTTTTCCAGTGTTTTCTTCCCATTTGCAGAAAAAAATAAATTTAGCAAATTATTCAAATGGACCAGCAAAAACAATTTCAGGATTATGGTCCAGCTGTGTTTTAGAGGGAACATTCAAACGTATAAATCAAGATCGCAGGGGGGGATCTCATGTGAATATGAGGCGTTCATTCCTCTAATAACAATGCGCGTTTGGCGCTGACGAGCAATAATACAGTTATATATTTCTTTATGTAATGCTTTTAATAAACATTCTATCAGAGGAAACCGAATCAACGTGGGCAGAAAGAATGAAAGGAAATCAATTAAAATGAAGTCACGGCTCTGGCTAGCGAATTGTCGGTGGCATTTATTTGATATAATATAGTTAATATTCTCGCTGGGTAAATTAACGCAATTTTGCCACAGTAGATGGAGTGCGGCAGGAGTGGGGGAAGTAGGCTATGCGAGCTCCCCCAAGGCCGGACTAATAAGCGCCTTTGAGTAAACAATAGTCAGATCTGACCGCTGAGCCATGGAGAACCACAAGAGGCGAAAATAATTAAAGCTTAGCCGCCTCATCGCAGCTAACGCCCGTAGAGTCTTAGCTGTATTGTGTGACACTCTCAGTTTCAAGAAGCATCCCTAAACTAAAATCCTTCCTGCTTCACATGCGCGCGCGCACGTCTGTGTGTGTTGTGTGTGCGTGATGCATGCGCGGTCGTTGCTCGTTTGTATTGTGTCACTCTGCTATTGATTCTCAGGCGGCTCTGGCGAGAGAGAGAGGCGGGTGGGCGGGGCGAGTGCCAAAAGGCAAGCTGGGGGGCGGTACTTAAGGTCAAAACATATTGTTCGCCCTCGTTCCCAGTCTGCAGGCTGCCTGTGTTTTGATTGATGGAGGGAAAAGGTGGGATTTGGAGGAGAGGTAAAGAATACAGCAACACTGGCTGGCGCACATGTTTATTTACAGGTGAAATTGATTATTGGACTGATAAAACAAAAGGCTTTGTTCTCTGGCTACTGGTTTAGTATACAGTACATTCCAAAGTTTCGGGACAATAAGGTTTTTAGAAATAAAATAATGCTCATTTGCACGTTTGAATCATGAAAAAATAAATAAAAATCATGTTTTCCACAAAAATATTAAGGAAAACAATTATTTTCCAATATTAATAAACAGCAAATCAGCATAGGCTATTAGAATGCTTTCTGAAGGATCATGTGACACTGTAGACGAGTAATGGCTGCTAAAAAGTCAGCTTTGCCATCATAGGAATAAATTGCATTTTAAAATATATTCAAATAGAAAACAAAATTGTAATAATAATTCACCGTAGTATTGTTGTTACTGTATTTTTCCCAGTGTTTTTGTATAAACGCAACTTTGGTGAGCATAAGAGACTTCTGAGGAAATTACAAGCATGCCACAGGAGTGTTGGACCATAATTAAGACACTTAAAGGGGTCATATGATGT
>NW_015670982.1:757403-767053 GCF_001515625.1 Sinocyclocheilus rhinocerous | reverse complement strand
GATGAGACAAAACCAATAAAACCCATTATAAACGAGGTATTTGTTGCATCCAGTGGGGACATAATTACGGAATATAATGACATATACTGTCTTTTTACGTGTTGTATCGCGCTGTGTAAACATAAAACCATGTCTGCATTTGTGATCGGAGAAATGACAAACAACAAGCGCTACTCTACGCTGCTCAAAACTAGCATTTGAATCGTCAGTGGCAAATTCCTTAATATAAAAAAAGGTACTTACAGTCTGTGAGTCAGAACAGCCGGTATTGTAGTCTACTCTCCCAGGATCAGGAAACAGTCCTCCATAAAATGCACTGCACATTTCTAGTCGTGTCCATTTTTGGAAGGCCAAACAAAGTAGTTTCGCTTTAACAACAAAAACACAGCGTCTTCACGACATGGCGGCAGCAACAATACTACAGCGATAATAAAAGTTACGCCTTCTTTTTTTGCGTGAACATTTGTGCAAATCTTCCCACATGGGGGCGTGTTAGAACGAGCCGTTTTAGGTAGGCGTGGTTGACTCTTAACTTTTAAAAGAATATCTCTTTGGATTTGAGACTTTAGTCTTTGCAACTTTACAGATCTTCTTTATGCACCAAGAGCTTGTAACACTTCAAAGAGAAAGGGAAATTTGAAATCTAAAAAATTTAACCTAAACCCACCCCTACCCCTAACAGAAACATTTCTGAATTTTTACAATTTCAAAAAAACTTTGTTTACTTTATTTTTATACCAGTTTCCCCAAATGGAGGCTTTTGGCGTTTTTTGTCAGGTTTTGCTCACTTTTTGGGTACAAATTTGTCCCCAAAATATGGTTAAGTAGGTGCACACACACACACACACACACACAAATATATATAATTCAATAAAACATCTGAGATGAATATATAATTGTTCACATTTCAGCTTCTAACCCTACTTTTCTGAAAGTGTACTGTGTACTGAGGTTCTTGGCACATTTCTCAAATGTTGCCCCATCAACCTCCCTCGGCAAAAAACATCAGAAAGTTATGTAAGTATGTGCACTCAGGATGCCTGGAGCTATAGCACACTGGAATTTTTCAAACGTGTGATGTACAAGTGACTTGCAAACATGAAAAGATGTGGGCAAAAAAGAAAAGGGGGCAAAAGAGAAAATCGACCAAAAAAAAGAACCCAGAATGGGCAATACGTAACCACAGGCGATGAGGCAAACCAATATTTTCTACTTACAAATTGTGCTCTCTTCCCCCTCTTGTGGATCCATCCCCATAAACGTATTGCAGATACACAGCATGAGGAGATCGGAGAGAAAAAGGAATAGTGGGAAAGAGACAATGAACAGAATAAAGCAGCTTTTCATATCATCCCAGGAGCACTAAACCTGAAAGAAGTGAGAGAGAGAAAAGTGGGTGAAATTTGCTCCAATTCTTTAATCAAGGTCTTTTGTTTACATGCCCTATAGAATTTTTAAAGTATTGACAATAGTGGAAATTTAGTGGCAGCAGGTCCTTAAAGGGATAGTTCACCCAAAAACCAAAATAACCCCATCATTTACTCACCCTCAAGCCATCCTGTATATGACTTTCTTCTTTCAGACGAATACAATCAGAATTATATTTAAAGCATTGCATATTCTCACCGGAACTTGCGCTACGTCCTACGTCATCCGGCTGAAACGCCATGTACATGCGTACCAGTTAGAGGAAGCTAGAGATTTTTGTTTATAAAGTTTTAAATATGGATATTTTTCTTTATTTTTCTTTTCTTTTTCGCTTTAGGAGGCCTTTATTAACCCCCCAGAGCCATGTGGAGCACTTTTTTATGATGGATTGGCGCAGTTTATTGGACTTATTGGACTATTGAATATCACCCGTTCATTGTCATTATAAAGCTTGGAAGAGCCAAGACATTTTTAAATATAACTCCAATTGTATTTGTCTGAATGAAGAAAGTCATATACACCTAGGATGGCTTGAGGGTGAGTAAATCATGTAAATCATGATGCAATTTTCATTTTTGGGTGAACAATCCCTTAAATCCCATAAACTTAAACATAAAATGAGGCAAAAATGGTTTAGTGATTTGCCTTGTAGGAGCTGTTTCTTGCTTTATATTTCACTCTGACAGCTACAAAGAATCAATACTGTGAAAGTCTGAATAGCATTTTCTTTTAGCTTGTTTAGACAGAAATATGTCTTTGGGCCAAGCTTCAATATCAGCTAGTAACTAGCTAGCTGTCTCAGACTTGAAACCATGGCCGAGCTTTCTAATCTCACTGTCAACAACGAGACCTCGAGTCTTATCTCTGGACAACTTTAGAAGAAAAGCCAAACAGCTAAACGCATTTCCTCAATTTCAGCAGGATCAAACTGGTAACCAAGCATCAAACACCAGTGACACATCAGGTTGTGAGATTATTTTCTTTGAACTGGTGTAGGTAACAAAAGGTGACCTGGTGCGACTTCTGTACATGATGAGTTGTCGGTCACAATTATCCTGATGCATAGATCATTTTTATCAGGTGCCAAAACCATCAAATGTGGTAGTAAAAACCTCTCTGCTTTTTAAATTATGCGTCCTCAGATGAAAAAAAGAGTAACAAGACCAGAATTCACAATGCATTGCCAATGGGTATATTAACGTTTTTACCTAATGTAAACCAAACTACCTGCAGAATAAATGAAATACAGTGCATTATAATAATGATCTACTTTGGAATATTGTACGGCACAAATTCGTCATTTTATGAACATTTTATGAACCCAGTTGTCTCTAAAGGGATGTAGGGCTGAGCACATAATCTTTTTATTGACGAGAAACTTAAAACTACTACTCATGCCTAATAGCAAATGCAGAATAGTAAGAATATACAAACAGAAAAAGCTGGGAGCAAGAGAGAGAGAGAGAAAGACTTTGTCTATAAGTCTGCCTCAGGGGAGGCCCACAAATTAAAGTTTATAAAGGGCCTCATTACTGGAACAGCTTTTCTGTCCCCAGCAGCCCCCTACCTAACACATATATACACACACACTCACAAATGCATCATGTGTTGTCATGTACAGATGTTGCAAATGTCAATAAAATGCATGTTTATCACAGCCACCTTGGAAATAATTTAAAGAAATCTAAAATTTCATGATTTCTGAGACATCTATGGACAAGTACCCTGGCTATTATTGTCCAATCACAGACCGTAAAAGATGCCCTGCAATCTTTCTACACCACAAAAATAATTTAATTAGTAACCAGTGACTGCTATCGTCATCAGTGACAGAGATTGTCATCCAGACCAATCTGTTAGTCAGTGGACAGGTGCACTCTGGGTGTGTCCGAATCCACTTTTGTTAGTTTAACGACGGAAAAACGGTCGGCGCGCCCGGACGCATGGTCTAAATGGGTTGTCCCTACTCTCTTAATGAGTAATGGGTGTTTTTTAGGCGTAACGTGCAATAAACCAATCAGAGTGTCATCTCCCATTCCCTTTAAGAGCCAGTTGCGCTCGCGCCATGGCGAATTTGCTATTTACACGGTGGAATTTGCAAGCGCAAAGACAAAATGCGTCTCCAAAGAGGAAACGGATCTAAATACATGCAATGACTATTCATTATGACATGTAGGCATTCTTATATTAATGTAGCCTACACTGTGCTGCTGCGCATCCCTGTGTGTGTAATAAGCAAAGTGTACGCGCGTTGTTCACCCGCCTATAGGCGCATATTACTAACACTCTTTAAATTAAAAAAAAAAATATATATATATATTGCGCCAGACTTTAGACCAGGTTTGAGTTGGTCTATGGCGCAGTCTATTTTCAGTTCCTCAAAATAGCAACGCACCAACATTGTGCCTGGACACACCTCTTTTTTAGACCAGCACGCCCATGGGCGCACAGATGGGTGCAAATGCATTTGCTATTTAAACAACGCAGCGCAGGACGGGAAAATGAGAACTGCGTCGGGCTGAAACTAGCAAAAACACTTGCGCTGCGCCTTGCGCCGGGTGTTTGATAGGGCCCTGAACGCTTCTCCAGAGATGAAACGGATCTGCTCGTGCACAAGCAAATAGGTAGCCTAATTCTGATACATGACTATCCATTATGACATGTAGGCATTTTTATATTTATGTAGTCTACACAATAATAATCTTTTACATTGTAATCCTTTAATTTTTAATATTTGGCATGTTTGCGTGCTGCTGCGCGTCCCTGTGTGTGTAATAAGCAGAGTGTAGGCTATGCGCATTGTGACCCGCCTATAGGCGCATATTACTAACGCGCTCTTTAAATAACACATGTTTGCGTGCTGCTGCGCGTCCCTGTGTGTGTAATAAGCAGAGTGTAGGCTATGCGCATTGTGCCCCGCCTATAGGCGCATATTACTAACGCGCTCTTTAAATAACAAAAAAAATACTGCGCCATTGACTTTAGGCCAGGTTTTAGTTGGTCAATGGCGCAGTCTATTTCACTTGCCTCAAAATAGCAATGCACCAGCAATGCGCCTGAACACACCTCGTTTTCAGACCAGCACACCCATGAGCGCACAAATAGGCGCAAATGCATTTGCTATTTAACAACGTGGCGCAGGACGTGAAAATTATATCTGCGTCGGGTTGAAACTAGCAAAAAACACTTGCGTCGTGCCTGGTGCCGCATTGCGCCGGGTGTATGATAGGGCCCTTTGAGGCAACTGAAATAGACTGCACCATTGAGCAACTGAAACCTGGTCTAAAGTCAATGGCACAATATTTTATTTATTTATTTATTTTTATTTTTTTGTTAATTAAAGAGCGCGTTAGTAATATGCGCCTATATGCAGGTCCACATCGCGTGTACACTCTGCTTATTACACGGACGCGCAACAGCACACAAACATGCCAAATATTAAAAATAAAAGGATTACAATGTAAAATATTATTATTGTGCCCCGTAGATGGTCTGCTCGCGTGCTTTAACCTTGTGCACGAGCAGATCCGTTTCCTCTCTGGAGAAGCGTTCAGTCTTTTCTCTTGTAAATTCCGCCATATAAATAGCGAATCCGCCATGGCGCGAGTGCAACTGGCTTTTTAAGGGAATGGGAGATGAGACTCTGATTGGTTTATTGCACGTTACGCCCAAAACACACCCATTACTCATTAAGAGAACAGGTACAACCCTTTTGGACCATGCGCCGGACGCGCCGAACGTTTTTCCCGTCGTAAAAGTGGATTCAAACATGCCCTAAGTGCAACTGCGCCATGTGCTTCAGACCACGCGCTTAGATCGTTAAAATATGGCCCTAATAACTAGTCTTACGCCAGGGAGAAATTTATCTCAGTGGTATATGAGATGGTAAGTAGGTCCTTTAAAGCAACTATGTATGTACATGCCTAGTGTATTAAATGTCAGTGAACAAAAGACATATTCATTTGTTTTTCCGACATTGAAGTTTGGTGGCACACACACACACACACACACACACAAAGAAAAACAAGTAGATAAAATAGTAAAAAAATAGAAGGCTAGTGTTTGTTTGTTTTTAAATAAAAAAAGAAGATAAATATAGATAAAGTAGAATTAAAATAGAATAGAAAGTGCTAGAGTTAGAGGGTCAAATAAAGGTGGAACAGATGTGTTTTTAGTCGTTTCTTGAAGATGGTTAGGACTCAGGTGCTCGGACTGATTTGGGCAGGTCATTCCACCAGGAGGGAACAGTTAATGAAAAAGTCAGTGAAAGTGATTTTGTGAGATGGCACAATAATACGTCATTCACTTGCAGAACGCAAGCTTCTAGAGGCACATAACTCTGAAGTAATGAATTTAGGTAAATGGGTGCAGAGCCAGTGGTGGTTTTGTAGGCAAAACAAAATACAGTGTGGTTTTGTTTAGAGCATTTGATCGGTATCAGTGGTACTGCCTTACAATGGTTCAGCTCATATCTTAAATACGGGTCTTTTTCTGTAGAGTTGGGTAAGTTCTCTTCATCTTCTGCTTCTATTATTAGTGGAGTACCTCAAGGCTCTATTATGGGCCCGCTTCTTTTTAACTTATATATGCATCCACTGGGGGATATAATTTGGAAGCACAATGTTTTATTTAATTTTTATGCTGACGATACACAGCTGTACCTGCTGTTGAAAGCTGCTGATTCTATTCGACCATTGTTTTAATGTATCTGGGACATTAAGAAATGGTTATCAAATAACTTAGAAGGGAAACCGGTTTGTAGTTCTCTAAAAGAGTTGGGTTAAGAGTGGGTTTCTTAAGAAGTGGGGTTATACGAGCCTGTTTAAATGTTGAGGGAAAAACACCAGTGTGAAGGGATGTGTTAATGTTGTGAGTGAGTGCAGATACAATGGCAGGAGAAATGGCTTGAAGGAGATGAGATGGAATAGGATCAAGCGGACAAGTAGCAGAATGATTGGAAAGGATGAATTTAGAGACTTCTGCCTCAGAGAGTGGAGAGAAGGATGAAATATATATATATATATTTTTATATATATGTATACAGTATTCATATATACAGTACGTGCACTACCATTTAAAAGACTGGGACTAGTATGTAAAATTATGCTCACTAAAATGATGCTGCATTTATTGAATAAAAAAACTGTAAAAACTGTAATATTGTGAAATACTGTTAAATAACTCTTCTCTGGATGAATATATTTTAAAATGTACTGTGTGATGTAAAGCTGATAGACAGACAAAGAGTGAGAAATAAAGAGAAATACAGAGAATTTAACATCCCTGAAAGACTAGTGAAATATTTAATATGATCTATTTTAGTAAACTTACCACCTGAGTGACCTTAAAATAATATTCTACTGTCGACTGCACGGTTTGGCTTGGGACTTGACTTGCCTTACTCAGGTTTCTCTGGCAAACAAAAAGCCTGATAATTGTGTGCAATTAATTAAATTATTGCACTGGTCATTGGGCATCAAACATTGTTCAAATACATTTGAAATAAAAAATAAAAATAAAAAATGTAGGGTAAATGTTCCCTTGACAGAGGCCATATAAACATATAAACAATTGGGAAATGAACAAAATTCAGTTCTAGAATTGTTCATTTATTTATAAACTCACAAATTTTCTCAGACATATTTGTATGTCAAACTATACTGATTCCCCTCAGGTACAGGGTAGTTCTGCAAAAGCTCATTCATAATATTGAGATTCTTTCTATATTACTAATTTATATACAAAAAGAGAAAAAGAGAGAAAACCTCATATTAAGTCACAGCACAACCATATTTGTACTCTACCTTCACTCTGTAACTGTAATTGGTGGTATCACTCCACCCACAAAAGAAAGTCTGTACTTGTGATGAGTTCTGTCTTTGCCAGTGTTGATAAAGCCTTATTTCTGTGTGAATTTGTCATTGTATCCAAACTCCCAAGCCGAGCTTTGCTTAGGGATTGATGGATCAAAAAGATGTCCCACTGCTTTGTTTATTGAATGTAAACATACTGGAGACACTCTTTTTTCTCTCTTTTTATATATGTTTGCTTGTTTAGAGTTTTTGTTTGGTTAAGTCCACTCTTGAAACTCAGAGATGAGGGTTGATTTAGAGATGGTTTCACTGATGTGTCCTTTGTTTTGCTGGTGTTATCAGTCTGACAGTCACCTCATCAATTTATTTAGTACAGATTAGATTGAATATTTTTATTAGTTTCCTCTTGAACCATGGACATTAGTGTCTGAAGTCAACATTAAAAAGATGTTGTGGTCAGCTTTACTACCTTTTTGTGACACTTTTCACAGTAAAACAGCTATTGAAAAGAGTCAGTTATGACATAAATGAAAAAAAAAAAATGCATGGATGAATCATTCAGATTCTGTTTTAAGACGAGTAACATTTAAGGAACTCAAAACTAAAATCTGCTGTGGTCAAAAATTATTTGATTCATTGAAACTTTTTCCAAGTCATTCATAATTTTATTTATACATAATTTTATTTTATTTTATTATTATTATTTTTTTAAAGAGTAATGTTTTATTGTGCCACTTGGACTTAGCATTGGATTCCTTTCATTTAGATATCAAATTCCTGTTTCATTTCAATACAGAAACATGTTAAATGTTTTAGGATTTAAATTATATGGATACTAATGTCTTGTTTTAGGAACACTGCTATGTTGCCTCTTCACCCTTCCTGCCTGTCAGCAGAGCATTTCTCCCTTTTGTCTTTCACATTTTAAGGGGGAGCCTGGCTGGCAAACCTGCGACAAGTGTCTCAGATAGCGACAGTGAAGAGAAAAATTCCCTGTGAGAGATCCCGCTCCTGCCCGCCTTGCTTCTGTCAGCACTCATTTGGAGCTTTTGGGCTCGAATTGTAGCAAGGTGAGACATTTCTCTCACTACAAACATATTGTTTCTCAGCAGACAGAACTGTGTCCTTGAAGTGTGTCCTCATAAAACTCAGTTCAAAAAAGCACCCTATTAGTGTCAGACTCTGTTCTATGTTTCGTGTGTGTCCTGCTCCCCATGTGCCTTCCCATGCCCTTATTTGGTTTGTTTCCTGTTCCTGTCCTGATTTAAGTTGATTTCTTCCCAGGTGTTTCCCATGTTTAATTTCCATTGATCCCAGGTGTGTCTCGTCATCCCCTCCTCCTGTGTGTATATAAAGTGTTCCCAGTCCCTAGTTCTCTGTCCGATGTTGAAGGTCTTCGTGTGTACGTCTTCCTGTGAACGTCTTCCTGTGTTCGTCTCCCTTGGTTCCTTCCTACGAATAAAGTCTTGTGTAGAGTATTCTCCAGTGTCTCCTCGTCCCTCGTGTGTGTGCACCCGTGACAATTAGCACTGTTGTCTCTTTGGAAGACACTAATCATCATCTCATCATCGGTGGCAATCTATGCTAGCCTTTAAGACAAAACTGGGAAACACCATCCTGGGAAGAAGCCTTGGTAGTGTAAGTCTAAGAGGAATACAATTCTTTTAACTTGTGGGAGATAAATATTTGTCGCTATTACTTCGATGCACATGATGCTGAGTTTCTAATGAATATTAATGTGAAAGCAAATTCATCATCTTTCTGCAGTTCTAAAATTGAAAGAGGCCATTCACATGATTTGAAGTTTTTTGTAGTTCCTTTTTTTTCTCCATGTCAGCGTGTTGTTTGCTGTTTTATGCAGTAGACACACAGTGTTGTAATATTTAACCAGCTTTTTAAAGAAGCAGTGGAAAAAAACAACAACAAAAAAACTATTCAGATTATATGGTATATACAATTTTTCATGGTATTTTGAACTGCCATGGGGATATATATATGTGTGTGTGTGCATGCATATATAATTTACATATTATATTATTTGAGTTGTTTTTACGGTCATTTTACAGTTTAGGATTTTACCATAGCTGTTTCAAAACCGGGCTTTTTCAAAACAATATTATTCTTATTTTAAAAAAAATATTTCAACTGCTGATTTAAATGTACAGTGGGTATAGAAAAGAATCACCCCCTTTAAAATAATATATCAGAAAAAATAAAAAAAACAGAATCACTGAGTTGGAAAATGGATCAGGCCCTCCTAAAAATGACTTGCAAACTCAATCAGGTGTAGCTAATCACCTTCTCAAAGGCACACAAATCCATTTGAATATTAACTGTGATCAGCTGTGGTCATTTTTATTAGCTCAGCATGAAAAGAGCTTTCCTGGAGCATTTCAGTCCTTGGTAGTA
>NW_015670982.1:749226-757318 GCF_001515625.1 Sinocyclocheilus rhinocerous | reverse complement strand
CACCAGCGTTAAGGTGCATTATCGCCACCTTCAGTGTTGGAGTGTGGACCAAAGTTTACCCATTTCATAAAAGAAACCCTTCATTCTCTTTATCAGTTCTGTACTTTTAAGATAAAGAAATAAGCTCTCTAATCCATAAGTGATTATACATTTTTTTTTTTGCTTTATTCCTTCCAGCAAGAAAGAGAGATGTGCCATGTTTGTGCTCTGTTTTGTTTTCGTTTGTTTTGTTTATTAAAGATGAACCTGATCTTCATTTCATTACGCTTGTCTATAGTCTCGTATTTCAAGTGTGCAACACTGCTCACATAATCCTGTTGGATGTTTATTTATTCATTTTAAAGTTTTATTCAACATGTGACCAACCCTTAAACTTGATAAATCAGAGTACGAGGATCGTTTGAACTCACAATGATTTCATATACTACTCACACCGTGAGGATCACAGTATGAGGATCGTGTGAACTCACAATGATTTCATATACTACTCACACCGTGAGGATCACAGTATGAGGATCGTGTGAACTCACAATGATTTCATATACTATTCACACGGTGAGGGTCACAGTATGAAGATCGTGTGATGTCACTGTCATCATCGCGTGATCACACATGTTGAGTGGGAAGGCACTGTCAAAAGATCTCCGGGATAAAGTTGTGGATAGGCACAAGTCAGGAGATAGATACAAAACAATTAGAAGCTCAGTGAAGTCTATTATTAAGAAGTTGAAGGTATTATTTTGGTCTCAACTCCAAACCTTATGTCTGGTGGAAATCCAATACTGCTCACCATCCAAATAACAGAATTCCACCAGTAAAGCATGGAGATGGTAATGTCCTGTTCTCTGCAGCAGGGACTGGAGCAGTTGTCAGGATCGAAGGAAAAATGTATGGGGCAAAATACCAATATCAAATTCTTGAGGAAAATCTGCTGCCCTCTGCCAGAAAGTTGTCAATGGGAAGAAGGTTTACCTTCCAACATAACAATGGCCCAAAGCACACAGCAAAACTCACAACACAGTGGTTGAAGGAGAAAAAGGCGAATGTCCTTGCATGGCCTAGTCAGAGCCCAGACTTAAACCCAATTGAAAATCTGTGGAATGACTTGAAGACTGCAGTCCACAAACGGTCACTATCAAATTGTACAGAACTTGAGCAGTTCTGCAAAGAAGAGTTGGCAAATATTGCAGTCTAGATGTGCAAAATTAGTATAGACATATCCCAACAGACTAAAGGCTGTAATTAAAGCAAAAGGTGGTTCAAAAGGTGGTTTCCAATTCAGTATTTTTTTTGTTACCCTGACATGTTGGTGTTATATCTTTTACTTGGATGTTATGAGTTGCACTGAGTAAATGCATCTGGATAAAATAAAAACTGTGTCCGTCTTCATTGCAGGCTGCAAAGCAACAAAATGTGATTATTTTAATGATTATTTTATATACTCGCTGAGATCCCCTTCTCACAACCTGCTTTAGCATCCATTCATCCAATTCCTTTCAAATATTAAGTTAGGAGCTACTTTTACATCGTTTTTTAAAATTTTTTATATGATCCAAGATTTTTTTTGCTATACTTTGACAAGTATGCTCCAATCCAATGATGAGCTAGGACATGTTACTCATTGCAGATTCTAGAGAGCAAATACGAATGACCCAGGCATGACATGACAGGTGAGGGAAAACAGCACCTATTATATGAAATGGTCAGAGGTCAGTCATATAGGAAAAGGACAAAAGCAGGCCAATTAGAAGGAACATGTATATTTGCATACAACACTACAAGAGTGATTGGCCCTTAACATGACGTGCACTCTAACAAGGGTGTGTGTGTGTGCGTGTTGGGGTGTGGGGAGCGAAATAAGCACCAAGTGCAAAAATCCTGGCTGAAACTACACAAGAAGGAGTGAAACATGTCTCTTAATGAAACAAGGCACAGTCCTCTGCTATAATTTTCAAAGGCATGCGAAAAGATTAAAGTCAAAGGAGTCTCCCAATGGCTTCGAGCCTGCATTTCTTTGAAAAGCACCCCCAATGCATAGAATCTCGAACCCCCCTCCCCAACACACACACGACCCACCCCGCTGTCTTCCTTTCTCTTTCTTTCAAATAACTGAAGCTGCACTTTAGACACCAAATCTCCCCCCTGATCCTATCATTAAAAGAACACTAGTGCAGGGCTTTGCACACAAGTTGGCGAGCCTGCATGGAACAATTGTGGAGCTCAGTGCTAAACAGCCACCTTCTCTCTGTGAAATAGAGGTAACAGCATTAATGTGTGTGCGTGTACGTACACACTTTGATATGCACGCTCTCGAACACATTTGTGCCCTCCACAAGACAAGCGCACTCCCAACTCATGAGCCGATAGTGTACTCTATGTGTATGTTTCAGCACACTCACACATACAGGCATGTACAATAGGATGAATAACTGATTGTCATGGGGGCTTCATGTGTTAAGAACAGAGCAGGCGTGCCAGTAGCATTTTCACTTCAAATTTGTATTGTCTTTAGTCTCCGCCAGTCATCAGCATATCTAACACCTGCCTCAGTCAGATGTCTAGTGGTGCCTAAGCCTGGAACCTGCTTTCATCTCTGCACTGCAACTGAAACACAAAAAAAGCATGCGATGAAAAAAAAAATCATACCACCACACTGTTTCAAGAGATCATTATCTATCAAGGAAACCAGGACACAAGTTTGATAGCTCAGCTCACACCAGCTTTCTCTCTCTCTCTGTATAATATATATGTGGGCTAACCTTTGTTTGATCGTGTTAACGTCTAAAATATTTTTCAACACCAGAGAAAAGGTTCTTGACAGCTATTGTAAAAAAGGTGAATCAATGCACAAAAAAAAAGAGAAAAGAGGGGGTGGGCATCCCACTAAGGAGTTTAAGTGATCCTCCAGGGGGCCACAAAATAACTTAAAATGTATTTATATATATTCATTTAATTCACAAATTGTATGATTAATAAGTTAAATAAATAAATAATAATAATTAAAAAAATTAACAAAGCACCACCTATTCTGTGATTGTTTTGGAGCAGCCAAAGTCGTTTCCTATCGCGCTGTGTGAAATACAGACTGAACGGTGGCTCAAAACACCCAACCTCTCCAGGAGCATATGATACAAAAACTAAATCTCTCAGTTCAATAAAGCAAACCAGTGTCACGCTAGTAGTAAGTTTTGATGGATGATTATTGTACTCAGGCAAGGACAATAACAGTGGCATACAGGAGTCATACATTAGGCGCACATGAGTCTGTTATTATTGATACGCAATAAAACGGTGTATGTGCGCTCTCAGCACATTGATCACTATATCATATTTCTGCATGAACACAGTTGTCAAAATTAATGTACTGTGAATGTTTTATAACGGCTGCTTGCATGTTTTGAAGAAACATGTTTTGGAGAAGATTTTTTGAGGATCAGTGGTGTTTATGGCCATATGGGCATCAGACACTCCAAACATAGACATGATTGCTTGTTCTGACATAGGAACTGTTCACTGAAAATGTTAACCCTCCTTCAGATCGCTCAGTTTCCACACATTCAGAATGTTTTTATTTTTCATTTGTATTTTGGTGTGTTAAGTAATTCTGAATGGAGCCGTACAGTAGCTATATGCAGTCATTTGGCATCTCCCTGTTGTCTTGTTTGATGTGGCAGGTTGACTTGTGCTTATTTTTTAAAGTTACTGTATAACTAAGTTGAGTAAGTTATTTTAAGTTGTCTGTAAGAATGTCTGCAGTGACATTTTTGCAAAGTATGTTTTCAAAAAAAGAACAGTGAAGGTTTAAACCTATCTTGAATTTATTTTGTTTAAAAAGTAATAGCATGGAATTGCAAAGTAATTACACTATGATACAAAGGTTTTTGTGAATAGAGATGGTTGGGGGGCCTTGCAGTATTGTTACAGAGAGGAGGGGGGCCTTGGAGTAAAAAAGGTTGAGAACCACTGATGTATAATTTTTTTACCCTTGTCCAAGACAGACTTTCAATCTTGAACTATGAAAATGTAACGGACTTGGGGCAGAGGTCGGAGGCAAGATTCATTTGCAGATTTATTTAAGAGAAAAGGTAGACTACAGGTGAATAATAGACTACAGTACAAAGTACAAAATCGATCAGCCAAAGGGTAACCCAGAAAACAGGCAATGGGAGTATCGAGAAAAAAAACAAAAACAAGGAAAATAACGCTCAGAAATGCTCATGGAATGGCAAACAAGTCTTTGCAAAGAGCATTGGAAATAACAGGCGTATGAGCGTATAAAAAAGACATGCAAACAGGATGGAGAAGAGTCCGAGTCAAAACTCAAGTGAAGGTGCCCTCTCATGGTTGGAGGTGGAAGGGGCAGTTCCAGAGGCAGATGGTACATTACCGAAGCCCCCTGAGGTCCTCCCCATGATCTGGGAACTGGGGGATTAGGCTGGCTAACATGGAACACCGTGATCAGTGCCGAATCCAAGATGTCATCTGCTGGAACCCAGGAGTGTTCGTCTGGAGCACAGCCCTCCCAGTCCACCAGGCAGAAGAGACAACGTCCCCTCTTGCATGAGTAAAGAAGAGTGTGGATCCGGTAGGCAATGAGCCTCTAGAGGTGGTGATGGAGTATCCTCAGCTTTGTTACAACCTCCCAACCCCACTGGTAAAATCCCAGGACACACTGAAAGGGAGTCATACCCGTGGCAGATTTTCTCAAGAAGTTTTGCACATACTGTGCCCAAGGGAGGATCCGACTCCAATCATGCTAATTGTTATGACAATAAGTCCTCAGGAAATGTCCCACCTCCTGATTAAGTCTTTGCACTTGACCATTAGACTGGGGATGGTACCCGCATATGAGATTGATGTTTATACTAAGCAAACCACAGAAGGACTTCCATATCTGGGAGATGAACTGTGGTCTTCTGTCCGATACAATGTCCTCTGAGAGTCCATAAAACTGAAACACATTCTGAAAGAGGGCCTCGGCAGTCTTTAAGGCAGTGGGGAGTTTTCTAAGGGAATTAGATGACAGGCCTTAGATAAACGGTCAATAACCACAAGGATGGCGGTGTTACCTTGAGATGCTGGTAAGTCTTTCACGAAGTCGATTCCAATATGGCACCATGGGCACTTGGGCAGGGGTAGTATTTTGAGAAGGTCAGCGGGCAGTTCGGATAAGATTATCAATACGTATAGAAAGCTGGATGAACTGTTCAAAGGAAAACTGCTCGTCCCGGCTAGCCAGCTTGGCCTAAAGAGTGAGACTCGATCCCCTACGATAAATGGATTTTGATGGCTGGTCAGACCATCCAGTCTGAGCTGCGAGGGTATGGAAGGTGAAAGCATAATCTGCAGCCATGCTGTTACCTTGTTAAAGCATGAACAGTTGATTTTCCACACTCTCGCCTCCCTCAGAGGGCAGAAAAAACACCTTGAAACGGTCCTGAAAACAATACAAAAAGGGGTGAATTGCTAAATCACACTCTCGTACTGCGGTTGCCAAATTTAGCGCTCGTCTGTGAAGCAGCAAGATAATAAATGCCACTTTTGATTTCCCCGTAAAAAAAGCCATCGGCTGCTGGACGATGAGGATGGAGCATCGAAGAAGAAACCCCTTTCAGCATTCAGGTGCGGCATCAAACTTATCAGGTAAAGCTAGGCAAGGAGGGTTCAGTAAGATGCTGGATGTCAGGGGGAACGTTGGTGTTGCAGTTATACTAGGTTGCATGTTAGCTGAACGAATAGGTTTGGTTGAAGAAACTGGTGATTACTGATGAAGATAGCCTAGCACTTCATTCATAGCATCAGACAACTGACTCAGTTGGTGATAGTGACATGAGGACAAAATGGCTTGTTTTGGTGATGACTGGATTCGAATAAAGTCTTCTGTAACGTATTGGAGGCAGGATCCATTTGCAAATTTATTTAAAGTGGATTTTTGAATATTATCTTTCATGCAGTTTGTAAAGTAGAATGTGAATGTAAACAGTCTGCAAAGTTGTAAAGCTGAAAGTGCATCATAAATAAAGTTATTGTCTCTCAAAAGAAAGAGTCGACTTTCTGTCATGGTGCCTACTGTGAGGAGCAAGGAACGAGGAGACGTAGGGGAATTCACGATGATACAGTCTTTAATAATCCACATGGAAGAAGGAACACACACGTAGGAACCGGGAATTGACGTTTAGACTCGACAAAGAAACATGGGGCAGACTACACTTTAAATACAAAACTTAACGAGGGAGTAAATGAGACACACCTGAATCACCTGGAAACAATGAACATAATCAAACATTGGAGAAACTGGGTCATGGGGAGCACATGACGGAGGGACGAGGCACAGCCGGAGGAGTGGAGTCCAGAGGCGACGGATGGTCGACGACAGACCAAGCCGGAGCCGGAGGGACGAGGGAGCCCGGTGGAGCCAGTGGACTGATGAGCCACAGTGGAGAGGAGGGAGCTAGGAGCCATGGTGGAGCCGACGGGCCGAGGCGCAGTCCGGGATTCAGAGGCTGGAGGCAGAGACAGGGGATCCTCCAGCCACGGGGACAAATCTGACGATGGAGGATGGCAGACCCGCGGAGCTTGCACCGTACCGATGGTGGGCTGAGGGCGAGCAGAGGGGCTGCCAGACGACAGCAGAGGAGGCAGGAGCGGGCGGGAGGGCAGGCATTTGTGAGCCTCCGGGCTTTCAGGGCTTAACTCAGGAACGGGATCCCTCTCTGGGCTGGACGTGGAAACCAGAGCCCTCTCTCCTTCGGAGTGGCACAGTCCCAGGTCCGTAATTAGCTCACCCTCGGCCACGGTGCAGGGGGCGGAGCTCCTCTCCGCGCTCTCACTGTCCGCAGCTTTCTCCCTCACGACAGGCATTGTAGCCGGCTCTCGAACCTGGTCTGACGGTCTGAGAGGCTCTGGCTCCGTGGCGATCCTCAGCTCAGTCGCACTCCTTGGCGATGGCGGTGGGCTCGGGCTTGCGCTCCGCGCAGCAGGGAGATGGTGGGCTGGGCTCTGGGTCTGGCTGTGCTCTGGATCGTGGATAGACGCTCTCCAGACACCGGATAATGGCTTTCCTCCAGTTCAGTCCAGAGGTGTCTGTGAGGTCGACGGGACGATAGTAATTTGCCCCGATCCAGAACAGTGAGTTCAGTGCAGCGTCGTCAAACACAGTTAAAACGGCGAGCTGGCTGAATTCAACCGCATACTCCAATAGGGAAAGGTCTTTGCGGGCGAGAGAGGTGAACTTTGCGTCGAGGGAATCCATGGGGAACATGGGGAAAAACAGAAAACAAACACTGTAGAAAACACGGAAAACAAACGAAGGGGAAGACGCAAATAGTTACTTTTGAAGGTCGAGTCTTCTGTCATGGTGCCTACTGTGAGGAGCGAGGAACGAGGAGACATAGGGGAATTCACGATGATACAGTCTTTAATAATCCACATGGAACGCGATGCCGTCTCAACATCGTGATGTCTATCAGTCATCGGCGATGAACGATGGCATCGTCAATCGGCCCAACCCTAGTCTCTGGCTAACTCACGTTATAGTTCTGCTAATCAGCTGTGGGCCTGCTATTGTCTAGAAATGTGTCGATTAATATAGAATGTCTGTTGTACTTGGAGTCATGATAAAGGATGGAGCAATATGTTGGTTTAAAAACTGCAGTGATTTATCAGTACTCTTTGTCTGTGTTTGGCACAGACACATATACCATTATTGTTTGGGTCTTTACTACCAAGTTGTAGGTCTGTTTCACTAACATAAGTGTAAAACAACTTTTTCCCCTCTGATTCTTTATTTTTAGAACAGAGTGGAGAACTATCAATTTATATGTATTATTGATAAGCCGTATTCCAGTACTGGTGATGGGTGTTCCGTTTCTGACATATACGCAGTAGACTAATCACAACAGACTGGGTTATCTGACCAATCAGAGCACAATAGCCTCATGCAAAGGAGGGTTTTTTTAGTTGAGAAATAACATAACATGAAATGCATATTATAAGAAAATGAAAATGTTTTTTTAACTTGCATGCATGTAAAACTGTTGTTGGGGACTCCCAAAACCAAATTATGAACCTTTCACTTTAAGGGAAAAGACAG